>NC_057808.1:409128933-409349470 GCF_018294505.1 Triticum aestivum
ACGCATCCAACACACAAACCTTGTTGGTCCCTCTCGCTTTCTCTCCATCTCTCTCTCTCTCTTTGTGTGTGTGCGTGGGGGGGGGTCTTTCTAGTTCGCATGCATATATACTCCATCTATAGGTCTCTCTCGCACACTATGTATGATTCTCTAGTCCAAGCTAGATATCTTGGGTGCACTCATCGTACGCACACAAATTCCTTGGCTCGTCGCCCGTCACTCTCTCACGCACCACTCTATCATCTCGGAGCTCTTCCCCCTCTCTCTCAAACTCTCCATCTACCTGGGTCACACATACACATGCATATCTCACTCGCACTCGATAGTCCCATCTAAAAATCTGTCTCTCTCCCTCGTTCTCTCTCCATCTCACACGCACACACACACAATCTCATGCCTAGCTAGCCAAATATGATGGTCTCTCACTCAATTGTAGGCACACGCAGTCCCCCCTGTATGTATATGACTAGCTAATCTTAGTCTCCATCACAAACATGTGCATGGTCTATCTCGATTTCTCTCGGGGCATCTTTCTATCGCGCACGCACCTCCCTCGATCTCCCACCCTATAGTCCCCTCACGATCTCGAGGGGGTCTCTCTATCACAAACACACCCTCTCGCCCTCCCCATGCGTCCATGTTCTCCATGTGTCCCTCTCGACCTTTGTTCCTTGTTGGCCAGACCTCTATTGGACATGTGCTATAGGAATGTCTCTCCCTGTTGCAAACAATCACACACTAGCTATCTTCGTGTATCTCCTCGCCTCGCTTTTCTATCTCGGATATGCATGCGTGATATGTTCGCCTAAGAAATGAAAAAACACACACTCTCTCTAATTTATCGTTTGTTGTCACTTTCTCTTTCACACACATAATGTTTTTGCACACTTACTCATTCTCCTTCACACACACTTGATCCCTCTCGACTTAGGCACTCTCCTCGGTCCATAGCATATTGATTTATTGAAAAGTGAAACATCACAAAGTTTGCCCATGTACGTGGAGAAAAACAATTACATCTAGAACGGCAAACATATACCATTAGATTCACCATGAGATGTAGTTTCGTATGATGTATCTTTGGTATTGAAGATATAAATAACATTTGTGTAAACCTGATCAAATTTTCCAAAGTTTGACTTCTGAAAAAATTACATGCACTGCATTATCGAGCGGATGGAATATCTCTTTCCCCCTCTCAGCTGTCTGACGAACCACTTAGCCTTATCGGGGCTCCTCAATCTCTCTCAAACTTTATATCTCCCTGGTTCACACATACACATGTCTCGCTCGCGCTATACATATAGACCCATCCAACACTCTCCGCCCTTGTTCTCTCTCTATGTGACACGCACCCCCTAATAAGTACCATAACCCCTCACTCCATCATAGGCGCAAGCACTCCCCCCTAAGTATGATTATCTCTCACTAGCCATCAGGAACACACATATTGTCTCCTTCCATCCATACGTCTATCTCGATATCTCTCGGGGTATCTTCTATCGCACACACACCTTGTCACTCGATCTCCCACCCATGTAGTCCCATCACGATCTCCAGGGGATCTCTCTATGACAAACATACACTCTCTCCTCCCCATGTCTGCATTTTCTCCGTACGTCTCTCTGGACATCTCTCCCTTGTTTGTCAGACCCCTCTTGGCCACGTGCTAGGGGTCTTGCTCTCTCAGTTGCAAACAACCACACACTATCTCCTCACCTTGCTTCCGTTATCGAAGATGCATGTGTGATATGTTTGCATAAGACACACACGTTTTTTCTTGACTTTTATCGAGTGCTGTCCATGTCTCTTTCACACACGCACACACACTTTTTTCACTCACTCTTTCTATTTCACTCTCTCTCTCTCTCTAGTTAGGGACTCTCTCACATCCATAAGCATATGGATGTTTTGAAAAGTCAAACCTCAGAAAAGTTTGACTAGGTATATGTGGAGAAAAACATTTACATCTGGAAAGATCATTAGATTCATCACAACATGTACTTACTTCATACTATCATTTATCTTTGGTATTGTAGATATAAGTAATTTCTTTATAAACTTGGTCAAAGTTTCAAAAGTTTGACTTTAAAAAATGTTGGAACTACATTATCGAACGGAGGGAGTAGCTCTTTATCTCTCTCTCTCTCTGCTATCTCTCACGGGCCTCCCCTCTCACACGAACACTCTATACCGACGGATTATATGCTCACTGTGTCAGCGTATAGCTCCGTATATTGTTTAGTTGACCGGTCAACCAGTCCACATGCTGCCTTGTCAGCTCGTGTTCTGTATCTTCGTGTGCTGGCCCATGTGGCAGTGAGTGAAAATAAGTAAACTAGAGGCCCATCTGACATGCGGTGAAGTTAACAAAGTTGAAACCACTCGGGGTAGCACCCCGCACGCTAGTAATTGAGGGCGCATTGAGGAAACACTTCTTCCGCGTGGAGGACGCACTCGCGCACAATTCACCACTGCGCGGCGGCATCCACAGAAGGACGCACTCGCGCACACCCAGCACACAACACACACCAGCACACATGTACACTGGCGTCGCCGCCAGTTGAGATGGACGGCGAGGCAGCCAACAAGCGGAGGCGGCTCGAGCCAAAACCGCATTCGGCGAGCCTGGACTTCATCAGCAGCCTCCCCGACGGCATGTTGCTCGTCATCATCGGCCTCCTTCCCACCAAATCTACCATGCGGACCGCCTTGCTCTCCTGGCGGTGGCGCCCCCTCTGGCGCCGCGTCCCCCTCTACCTCACCGTCGACAGCTGCCTCTGTGACGGGGATTGCAAACGCATGGCCGCAGTCCCCAAGATCCTTTCATCGCACCCTGGCCAGCCAGACGCCTTGACATCCGCATGTTCAATACCAACTGCAAGGTCCAACCCAAGTTCGACGAGTGGTTCTTATCCCCCGCCCTAAATCAGCTCGAGGAGCTCAGCTTTGAAGCTGGACGATGTCGCTCTCTGCCGCCGTCCGCGCTCCACCTCGCGCCAACGATGGGCCGTGCCAGCTTCAGCTCCTGCTATCTTCCCCAGATTAATGCCGCACCCGCCCTTCTTCTCCATCAACTCAAGCAGCTCGACCTCTTCGACGTTGTCATCTCGAAGAAGGCTATGGAGCACCTGCTCCGCAGTTGTACTGCGCTCGAGAACCTTCGTCTTGAGCAGATCCACGAGTTCATTAGCCTCCACATCGCCTCGAAAATCTCCGATGGATTTATGTGTCTTGCTGGCCCCGCAACAAGACATCAATTGGGAAGAGATCACTCCAACTGTTCCACGTTATGGTCATTGAGAATGCGCCTTTCTTTGAGAGATTGCTTGTATCGGATCTAGAAGATCCAACAAAAATCAGGGTCATTGACGCGCCGAAATTGACAGCGTTGGTGCACTCGTCTGCCAAATTCTCCGAACTCTTTATTGGATCCGTAATCGTTCAGGTACAGCACTCATCTTCTTCTCCGTCTTCTTGAAATTCACATTTTTAAATTTCTTCTTGATGTATTTACGACCGTCTTCCAGAAAATGATTCCCACAAGCTTGACCCAGTCTATGCGCACAGTGAAGATCTTAGCAATAAAATCCATCGGCCCCAATCTGGATCAAGTTGTTGGATTCCTTACATGCTTTCCGTGCACGGAGAAGCTACTCATCGAGGTGAAACTTCTTTCCTATTAGTAAACGGTAATCACAACGTAGCTCAAATTTTTCGTAATTTTCCCAAATTACGATGACAAGTGTAGTGTTCAAAACTGCATCTACGCACTGCACCAAAAGAAATGGTTTTAGTATTTTTTTCTCATGTGATCACCTGCATCGTTTTGTTGTTGTACTACTATAGTAGCCTAGGCTAGTCATAGTGGAAAGTAACTTAGACTACTCCAGTAACTCTATGGTTACCCTAAGAGCAAGTACTACCTCCGTCCTGGTTTACACTTCCTATTTTGTAGTATCAAAATTTGACCATAGATTTAACTGACAAAATGTTAATGCATGTCACTAAGAACTATATCGTTGGATTCGTATTTGAACATAATTTCAAATGGTGTAATTTTTAGTGACATGCATTGGTATTTTCTTACATAAATATATGGTCAAAATTTTATACTAAATAAGATGTAGTACAAAAGTGGGCTATAACGGCCCTCCACTATGTAGGCCAAAACACGTGCCAAATTCACTTGTGATGCATTTCGCATCGATGCCCCTCCATTGCTCACCTGGTGCCCCAATCTGGATCACCTACTTTGCTCCGGTGCCAAATTAACTCACGCAATGAAAAAAACACTTGCGTGGGAGAGAGAGAGGACTGAGGCAATAAAAAAACACTTGTTTGGGAGAGTGAGAAGCTGGTGTAGTTGGTTTGATTGATTTGTTTATACATGTGGGTCTGTGTGCACAGCGGTGCCAACTCTCTCACATCGCGAGAGCGGTGCCAAAATATTTTGATTTGACATCGATGCGTATTATGTGGCATACTTTTACGAAATATGGCATCGGCCACATAGTGGAAGGCAACAAATGCCCAAGCTCTTCCGTACTCCTAGGTAAATGAGAGGAAAGAGAAAGAGCGAGAGAGAGTGAAAAAATATCACTAGCCAGCCAACCCTATCGTATGAGCGAATGATACTGGTACCTCTTGATGACACGGCAATCTTATACAGCCAGCTGCTCTAATATGTTCTCTTCTTTTGCAGATAAAAAAAGACCCGAAAGTGAAAAATGTGCTGCACTATAACAATCTCATTGAATGCCTTGATCTCCATCTTACAGAAATTGATTTGATCGACTACCGAGGCAGCACATCTGAGATTAAATTGGCCAGGTTCTTTGTTCTGGAGGCAAGTGTGCTCAAGGTAATGAGGTTTGGCGTTCTCTGGCGCAACAATGAATGGCGTGCTGATCACCGCAAGTGTCTAAGCCTAAATGACAAAGTCTCCGCAGAAGCTGAATTTGTTTTTGAAACATCAAGTGGCCAGAGACTCAAAAACTTATTTGCCCATTAGTGACTTGTCAGGGCGGTGGATTTTAGTTTGTACGATAATGCTGCATCCACCTAAAGTAACGGAAGTTCTTACGTAAACTTCCTAGTAATTCCCTCTTCGTAGGTGCAGCATTACTCCTAACATTTGTAATATCATTTTGAAACTTCTAATATTGCCGTGTCCTATTCCTGCGTTTTCAAAATCCTGCGAATCAAACAGGTCCTGAGTTGGTGATGATGTTGTGCCTGCCATCTTTCACCAATAGCCGTTGGATCTAGATCTGACGCATACAAACCAAACTTATCCAGTTTTGCAAAAAGATGCCCGCACTTGTTCCCTATTTACAAACAACTCCTTGTCTCTCACAATCAGCCTTATCTCCTCCCCACGACCCCACCACATCTAGAAGGCCATGGAAAATCTGGCGCGATGGCCGCTGCCTGCGCCGTCCACCCCCCAATCTTGGTGTTCCGTGCAATGCACGGGCATCTACGGATGGGAAATTATGGCAAACATGGCTAGTTGTAAGTAGGCTAGGTCTATAGCCATGATGATAGTGACTGCAGACGGTGAGGCTGACTATGGTATGCCGAACACGGCGCCTATACTCAGGTGTCATCTCCGGCGTAGGGTCTTGTCACTTCACTGTGAGGAGCAGCACGTAATAATTTGACCAACGGGTAGTACAGTGCTACTACATTGGTACTAGTACTACTACTAGTACTAGCACCACCGTCTGGATTTAGTAGTACTACCACGTCCATCTGGATTTAGTATTTGACTAGCAATATCTAGTAATGCATGTCACAAAAATTATACTACTCCCTCTGTAAATAAATACATGGTGTATTGTTTTATTCCTATCGGCGAGATAACTTAATGTCTTTGTGCTACTTAATAGGATTACATGCAATGAACTAACCACTACATGTGATGTTTGGTAGTCTCAAGTCATTGAAAGCATGCACGGGCACGGAGGGGGACGCAGCTTCATTGACTTACTGCACCTGCCTTTGGGTGTATGACACGTGGGCCCAACGGGTGGCTGGCCAACCTGTCATACAGCCAAAGGCAGGTGCAGTAGAGGGGCGAGGAGTAGATGGCCAACACGCACGTGAATTCAACGCAGTCTACACTTCTCATATAAAGGCTCCCGCCAGTCCAATCTATGAAATCCTACGCACCTACGCACCCAAGGGCAAGAGTGATCACTCCAATCGCAAGATCAGTTGACTAGAAGCTAGACCCATGGAGGCGATGAGAGCGAGCATCAGCCGGCTGTGCCAGATGGTCCACGACGCCGGCCTGCGGCCCAACACCGAGGAACATCTCCAGGTAGTGCTTGAGGCCGCCAGTGCGAGGGGCCGCTTGGACGACAGCTTCGTCTCCTTGTTCGACGAGGTCCTCGTCGGCTTCCTCGACAAGTTCACCGTCGTCAAGAAGCTTGCGGACGACCTTGACGTACGCCTCCAGCCCACACGCCCAGGCTCTGCGATGCCTTCCACCCTCAACGGCCTCTATGGTGACAACCTCTTCGACACACTAGTGGCCCTGCGACTGCCCGCTGTCGCGCTGGAGAATGTCCACCTCGAGGTCGCGCTCGCCGCCGCCTGGCGCAGCAAGACACCATCAACATAATCACCCACATCTACGCGCAAATCGTCCACAAGGACTACTACATGAAATAGGAGGACGATAAGACGCTGGCCTTCTTGGACCGCAGGGCAACCTTGGACGGCATTGTTCAGAAGCACGTTGAGCTTGCCGCCAACGCCGCTGCTCCTCACGCGTCGGTTGGTGACCCGGTGCACTAGGGCGTGAGGATGCCATTGATGGATCCGTATGTATCTTTATCTTTCCGTCAAATCCATGTAGTAGTATATGGTACTACTAGTAATTATCTTACCTTTCGCATCAACTTCATAATTTTCCTACGTACTCCATGCATGAACCGCGCCAGAACCAAACTTCTCATTACTCTAGGGAAAATCGTTATTTCTATCTATCGGTCGCGCCATGGAGCAGAACCAAATTTTACAAGTTACAAGTTCAAAAGGAAAAGCCTGACATGTTCGCGTCGCACCCCCACACGGTTGATCCGGCACGCCGCTCAAGGGGGAATGCGTGCTGTGTTGCATTTTCAGTTACAAGTGGGACCACAATTGAGCAAACCGACTATCAGCAAACCCCCACCCCGCCCACTGCGCGATGGCTGAGAAAACAGGAGGGAGAAGAGATGGTTGTAGCACGGACTCCAAGAAAATTGGTGTTGGATGGGACTCGTGTGCGTGGCGTGTGCCGTACTACTAGACATGAATGCTAGTTATGGCCCATGCCACCCCACTATATCGAGGTGCTGGTTACGTAGAACAAATTTCCTGGATCCATGCTCAGCCCTCCTCTATCTCTCTTCTCAGCCAGCCAGCAGACGCGCGGAGCCCATCGTCTGTTTGCTCATATGCTATCCCACATCTCAGTGGAAACGCAAGAGGACCCACTGAACCTGCACATCTTTCACCTCGACGTGCTGGTGATGAAAAAGAAATCCAATAAAGATCTTCGGTGGCCTCTTTTGGAGTTACTCAAGAGTAGTAAGATTCTATTGACAGTTTAACCCAAGATGCACATCATGTGGCTTCAACTACCACTCTATTTTCTTGCATGACACGAACTGGATGCGGATGTCCCACATGTCGGCAAAAGGAGGAAGAACTCGACCAAATCTTCGGTTGTGCTCTCGGATTAGACTAGTTGTGCTAACTTAAAATTTTATTGTGTAGAATGGATGCAAGTTTTGGTATTGGGAAGAAGAGTACAACGATATATTGATAGAGCGCAATTTAGTAGATGTTCTAGCACTTTTAGCTAGCATAGAGGCTAGAGATGAGACTAGTGCACTTGTTGATAGAATAGAGGCTAGACACGTCTACTTCTTTACACTCGAAGAAGAAAGAAGCACGCAAGATCGAGCCTCCGCAGATCAACAATGAATGCATCAAGAAGGCACTAATCCAACTTACAGGAGCAGTTATGGAAGTTGGATATCTTCTAAAATGTATTCTTGTGGTTCTTGTTTTCTTTGGTCTTGCTTTTCTAGTCAAAATTTTGGTGATGTATTTCCATGTACGAAATAATCAATGATGAAAAAATATATGTGTTTGCAAAGAAAAATGTACGCATCCCGCGGCGTTCGGCACACGGCCACCGCATCCGAGAAATGGCCCGGACACGACCCCATTGCCCTATCCAAACGGACAGAATCTGGGCAAAACGGAGGTCCATTTGGGGTTGTGCGTTGGAGTTGGCCTTACAAGTGGGACCGCAGTTGAGGAAACCGACTATCGGCAAACCCCCACCTCGCCCGCCGCGCGATGGCTGTGTTAGAGAAACGACGAGGTTGAAGAGATTGATGTAGCACGGACTCCAAGAAATATGGTGTCAGATGGAAGTCGTGCTGGTGGTGTGTGTCATACTCCTGGACGTGAATGCTTGTTCTGGCCCATGCCATCCTACTACTCCTACTACTTATAGTAGTAGTATCGAGGATTCGAGGTGCTGGTTACGTACAGCGAACACATTAACATATGGCCCACCTCACACTGTGGCCAAATTTCCTGGAGTCTGTGCTAGGTTAAAAAGTGTTCTTTGTGAGGATGGGTGGCTGGTCTCAAGTTTAAAACTTGTTGTATTACGTACGTAGACGTAGAGATAGTGCAGCATGTGAAGCTAGTACAAATAGTGTACTATTGTTTATTGGCCTCATCCAATAACCTGTTGCACCGTCGCAGCACCCACTCAGAGAAGTGATTCATAAATTTAGCAAGTTTATCACAAGCATATCATTTTATTACATACAACAGGTCACCAACCCACAACGACAACGAGGATAAATTATAAATACTAAAGTTTTTCATCACACAACAAATAACAAGCAATGAAATGAACTTCAACTCAACCAATCCTCGGCGTTGGAAACGCTTGCTTTGAACCACAAGCGATTCTCTGGGAAGAGCCAGCTACTGTCAATCTCGAGACCAACGCAGGACTGATCATCCAGGCTGAAGCGGCCTACTATATCACGACCAGGGTAGGGAACCACCGCAATGTCCGACGTATAGATACAGTTGCTTCTCATAAATGGTAGTAACATTGTGTCAACAGCAGTTGGATCGCCTTTCACCATCATTGGATAGTTTTGTCCAAGGAAGAGCGAGTTTGCTCCAAGACTATCAATACTGTACCAGGGAGAAGGTGTTGGCGCTAGCACACTAGTATCCATCCCGAATACCATGCAACGGGTGTTGGAATAGGTCCGGAGAGTGCGACTATGGGAGACAACACCTGCTCCCTCAGTAGTAACATCAGCAGTGGGCTGTATACAGACAAGAAGTGGTGATCCATTGGAATTAGTTGCCAGCCGCCAGTGAGCATATGGGCCCTGCTTGTCCTCATGCTCGTGATCATCACCATCGTCATCTCCCCCTTGGTAATAAATTTTTTCAAGTATAGGTGGTGGAATGTTCACAGGACCTTGGAAACACAAGAAGAAGGTTAATTAGTAGAGAAGGGAAACTTGCTAACTCGCATGCATGTGGATGAAACAATTATAATTACGGTGGAAGACAAATGTACCGAAACTACGAGGATCCCATGCAAAAACAGTGCCACGAGTGGTGGCAACAAACACAAGACCCTCGTATTCAATTGCATCACAGTACACATCCGTGTATAGAAACTGATTTTTGAGCAATATCCATCCAGTCGAACCACGAAGGACGGCAACAAGCTTGTCGAAGATAGCAACAACTTTATAGTTCTTGTAATTCCAAGAGCGGTTGGGAACTCGAGAAATTGGTATCTTCCGTAGACGACAGTCACCATGATCATATTTGAACGTACGTAGATCATCTGTGTGCTCAACCTCAGGGCACTCGGAGATTTTTGGAAGTGGAATCTGCTGACGAGTGTACACATTCAAAAGTTCCCGCTCGCAATTTTACCCAATATAAACAACCCAATCTCCATTTGCGCCAGCCCAGGCATTACCCCGAAGCGATGGCATCTTGACGTCACACATATCGTTATCAAGCAGCATCAACTTGCACAAGGCGAGGCCTCCGTCGTCCGCGCCCATGCGAACAGGCTTATAGCGAAGAGGATAAGGGAGATCAAACCACTCCTGGACCCTTGGGTTCCTTGTAATGATGTTATTAGTTGAGTCGAGAATGGTCTTGAACGAACCCGCCATGCTAGCCGAGGTGATGACGTCGCACCGATCAATGAGTTCCCCCACCACGTCATCTTTCAGATCGGGGCAAGAATAACGGGGTCGTTTCCGGCTTGTTCCCTCCATGGAGAAGATGATCGAACAATGGCAGAAGGAAGGGTGAAGGCAAATGGAGGAGGGAGGAAGAGCGTGCGACAGCAGTTCCAAATCGAGAGGGAAAGGCGAAGAGTCGGTGGACGGTTGCCAGTTTGCCACGGTACACGAAGAGGCGCCCCGGCCTACACGTCCTTTCAGAAATTGTACAAAAGGACTCATCGTCGTCTCACTGACATGTTGGAACGGGACCACATGTCAACGAAACATGGTGTGTAATTTCTCGTGCAAAATGCAATCTGGCCGCGTTGGCCCGAGGTGCTGCGTTAGTTACCGACCTTTATTTTTTTAACATACAATCATAGTGGATAGCTCCTGTGGTCATCACACGTGAGCGGATATATAGGTGGGCTAGGTGGGCTAGGTGGGCAGGCGGCAACAATCTAAGTGCTAAAAGAGTTGATCTCGAAAAAAGAGTTGATCCAATGCTTGGTTTTGTTTGGATTTTCCAACTATGACCATTGGATAGAGCGAATCAATGGTTTACGTTCAAAGTTATTCTCATACTATAGAATGGTATAGGAACGTGGAGAGATTTGGTTGATTTTATATCGCTGAATAATATAAAATATTATGAGTGCAGACGCTCCACCCCGAGGTTTGTAGCTCCTTCTCGGTCGTCAGGAATCTATGTTCTTCCACTCTTTCGTTTAAGACATGAGCTTTGTTCATCCTGTTGTCGACACGCAGGACATCTATATGCCTCCATTTTACAAAATCATACTATATGCCTCCATGACACGTGGGACATCTAGCATCAAGGTGGTCTGTCACGCAAGAAAATGGAGATATGCAGTGCGTAAGTGAGTCGTGCACTTCGATGGCACCTAGTACTACGCAATATTTTTCTCCTCGATGACACGTGAATAGTGCATGTACTCAATGACAGAGCACGGGATGGTAGCCATGGACATGGCCGGCCCTTTTTGAAGAGAGTACTAATAAATACGCAACTTTGATGTGTCCCATCAACTCATAGAACGAAGAGAAGCTTGCTTACTACGCCTTCTCCCTCGCCAACGCGTGCGCGGTGGCTCGCAGCACGAGGAGAAACTTTTGCTTACAAGCGGCGGACGTGCATCAGTTCATTTGGTGTCAGATTGCCAAAAGTAGTACAGTATCATCATTATTGTTCGACTTCCGGAAGAGGAGAAGAGCCAAGCGCAAGGTCACCTACTAACCTAGTACAGTACTACTACAGCCAAAGATGGTCCACCTTTTTAGAGCATGGTTAATTAATATAGGCGGCTCTTGCAATGGCACATCATTTAGAGCAAGTACTCTCTTCATAGGATCAAAGGAAGTGAAACAAAAGTTGGAGTGGATGCTAGATTGCCAATTAAAACATGATTACATAGGAAAATAATCATATAGCATTCTATCCTATGAATCAAACGACCAATGTAGGAAAATTATGAGGGGGGGTCTCTCCAACAGTGTTCCTCGTCTCGCACCTAGCATCATGGTGGTCGAACTTGGAGTCATTCATCTGGTACACGTGGCATCTCAGATCTGGTACTCCAATTTTAGGTTGGCTCTATGTGATGTGGCAACTTCATATACTAACCGGATGCTGGCTATACTACTACGGTACTCACACTCCAAGAAGTGACTCAAAAACCATTCATAAAATGAGTATATGACACGCATTTGCAAATGTACCATTCATTACATACAACAAGTCATCAACACACAACGACAACGATGATACATGTTGGATTATAGATTATTTCCAACAAAACATTCCAGTAAATACTGAAGTTTTCATCACACAAAAAATAACAAGCAATGAAATGAACTTCAACTCAACCAATCCTTGGCGTTGGAAATGCTTGCTTTGAACCATAGGTGCTCTGGGAAGGGCCAGCTATTGTAAATATCGAGAGCAACGCAGGACCGATCATCCAGGCTGAAGCGGCATATATCAGGAGCAGGGTAGGGAACCACTGCAATGTCCGAGGTATAGATATAGTTGCTTCTCATAAATGGTAGTAACGCTGTGTCAACAGCAGCTGGATCGCCTTTAACCATCATTGGATAGTTTGGTCCAAGGAAGAGCGAGTTTGCTCCAAGACTACCAATACTGTACCAGGGAGAAGGTGTTGGCGCTAGCACACTAGTATCCATCCCGAATACCCTGCAACGAGTGTTGGAATAGGTCCGGAGAGGGCGAACATGGGAGACAACACCTGTGTAACACCCCGGTGTAATGATGCTACAGTAACCCTTGGGGTCAAGCTAATATTTTTGCTAAACATGTGTTTGTTCATCCTTGGTTCTCACTCCTTTAAAATTCCAGTTAAATTCAAATTCAAATTCTAAGTGAATTTCAAAATGCTCAGACATGAAAACTAAAATGTTCATCATGTGGACAATATTCTTCTGATAATATTGGTGGTGGTCCAACATTTTTCCTAAATGTCTAAGTGGCCTAAAATAGCTAAAACAGAAAAGCTTTAAAAAAACTGTTTAAAAAGAAAAGAAAAAGAAAGGAAGAAGGGCCTCAGCCCCTGGCCTTCCCATGGGCCTCGGCCCACCACAGCAAGCCGGCCCAGCTCCCAGCACCGCCCCCCCTCCCAGTTCCTCTGACCGAGCGGCACAGTGCGCGCGCGCCCGTCGCCATCCAACCACCTCGCCGGCGACGCCCGGGCGAGGGGATAAGGCTCCGCGCCTCCCCGCCTTCACTCAGCCCCCCACTCCCTGGCGTCCTCATCCACTTCTTCCCCTCTCCCTCGCCCGCTTTCTTCCTTCTCCACGGGCACCCGTCGTCGCCGCCACCATGGCCGTGTCTTAGCGCGGCCACCGAGCCCCGAGTGCCTCTCCGACAAGCCCGACCGCTCCACCTTCTTCATCTACTTCCTCTCCGCCCTCGGGATCGAGCCCGACGCCACCACAGCCTCGGGATCGAGCTCCTCCCCAACCCCGGCCGTCGCCGATCGCCGTCGCCGTACGCCTCTGACGAGCCTCCCCGAGCACGCTGCCGTCCCCCTACAGCCTCGCCGTGAGCTTCTCTCCCTCCTCCCCCTGTCCTTTCGCTCTCGCGCGCCTCCTAGCTAGCTCGCCCGCCGTCGCCCGAGCGCGTTGCCGCCGACGAGCTCGGCGCCGTGGTCATGGTCGCCGTCACATGCGGCCGAGCACCGCATCGTGCTCCTGGGGTTCCCAGGGGCCCAACGCGCGCGTCCGCTGCTCTCGCCGAGCCCCGTAGCGCGATCCTGACAAGGTCCCGAACGCCACCACCGCCTCCACTCGTCGCCGGCGCCGTTTCCGGCAGCTCCAGCTCCGGCCGGCCTCGCCACGCGACGCGGCGGGCTCTCCCCGTTCGAACGCGCCCGTGTAGGCCCCCTGTAGACGAATCCCGACGAGGCCGAGCGCCCTCCGCCGCGTTTTCGTGCTCGCCGGCGTTCAACCGCCGGCCTGTTGAGCTGGCACACCTGGGGCCACCCCTGGGTCACTGCCAGCGGGCCCCGCAGGCCCCGTTGACTGGGTCAACCCAGTCAACGTGCTGACTGGCAGGTCCCAGCCACTGACGTGCGGGCCCCACCACTAAAATAACTAATTAAAATGATTTTATAATTAAAAGTAATTAGTTTAGCTAATTAGTCACTGACATGTGGGACCCAGCTGCTAATTAACCACGTTTAATTAAAATAACCCACCGTTAGCCCTCTCTCTATGACATGTAGGACCCACTGGTCAGTTTGACCTGGTCAGCGAGTCTGTTGACTGCTGACGTCATCAGCACGTCATGCTGACGTCATTTTATCTTTTCTGTTAATTTAAAAAAAATCCAGAAAATGGTTTAATCTTTGAAAATTCATAGAAAATAAACCGTAACTCGGATGAAAATGTTTTCTATATGAAAGTTGCTCAGAAAAATCCAACGAATCCGAATACGCGGTCCATTCATCAGTCAGATGCCTCTAACTATCTGAACATGGAACATTCCCCCTCCGGTCATCTGTGTGACACAGGTCCGGAACCGGGAAAACATTCCCGGTTGAATTCCCCCTTCACCTATATCATGTAGCCTTACGTTAGGTCACACCCGGCACCGCATATTGCCATGTTATGCTTTGTGATGCTTTGTCTGCTTTATATTTACTGTTTCTTCCCCCTCTTCTCTCCCGTAGACCCCGAGACTGATGCCGCCCCTATGATCGACTACGTCGACGACGACCCCTCCTTGCTAGAGCAACCAGGCAAGCCCCCCTTTTGATCATCCCGATATCGCCCATTCCATTCTCTCATGCTTGCATTAGATTTTGCTACTGTTATTGTTTGCTCCTATTCTGATGTATAGCCTGCTTTTGTAACCTGCTCATTGTATCTTACCTGCTTATCCTAAACTGCTTAGTATAGGTTGGTTAGTGATCCATCAGTGACCCCCACCTTGACCTTGTTGCCCCTACTTCATCATCAAAGACCCGATCAATGGGATCGAAGACCAGGCCCCGGCATCGCACATCACTTTATCCTTAGTTGCTCGACACTGCTGGGATACTATCGAGTGCCGAGGGTGAGACCTCTACAGCACTTCTAATGTTAACCCTGTAGTGTAGCTATTCGGTCGTGGTCATCCAGGGTGATTCCGCCTTAACCACTTTCGATACGACTCTGTCGTGCAACCCCTAAAGTGTGAACCTCGGGGGTGATTCCTCTTACGTTCACCTTGATGATTACATCGAGTGGAATCCACCGGGGGTGATTCCTCGGGTTTTCCCCTTGATGTTTGGACACACGGATACTTAGACTTTACAATTTTTACTTGGAGAGGCGGGTCGACCCTGAGGGGTACCCGCGAGTGATGTGGAGACGGGTTGACCTGGAAGGTGCCCGCGAGATAATTATGAGGCGTGGCCGGGCATTCCTAGCCCTTGCCGCAAGTCCTCGAGACGGGGCGACGGGGGTCACATCTTTCGTGAGTCTCTGCTTGTTACCGCGTGCTCCTAATCCACTACGATTTGGATATTTGATCCGAGGGGTCTCTGGCCTGATAGCACTAACCATCACGTGGGCATAGTATGGGCGTTCTGCGTCGTATGCATCAGCCGAAGCTTAATAGACGTCAAGCGACTGAGCAACGCGCGCCGGGTTGGACTGGTAAGCTCCTACCTTTTTAAGGAGGTAGCTAGGTCTGCTCACCGGCCGCCCACGCAACGTGCAAGAGTTCCCGGGGCGATGGCCCATGACCCCTGGGGGCATAGGTTTAGTCCGGCGTGCTTGACCTCTCTATTAAGCCTAGGTCGGGTTGCGGCGTATTGTTTGGCCGAGGCCGGACATGACCCAGGAAAGTGTGTCCGGCCGGAGTTAATCGAGCGTGGTGGGTAAGTTGGTGCACCCCTGCAGGGAAGAAAACATCTATCGATAGCCTGTCCTACGGTAACGGACACTTGGAGTTGTATCCCGATCGATACAACTAGAACTGGATACTTGTGATGAGACTTGGATATGAGAATTGGATTATAATTGGAACTGGATAGTATGGCTCTGGGATTGCTTTCTCGCAGGGAGTCGAGAAAGGATCTCTGGCCGAGGTTGATAACACTTCTACTACTTTACTTTATGCTACTCTACTCCCTCCTGTTGCTGCAAGATGGTGGTTTCCAGAAGTTGCTAGTCTTCGATAGGACTAGGCCTTCTCTCTATTCTGGCATTGCTGCAGCGCAGTCCACATATACAACCTTCCTTTGATAATGTTGCATATGTAGTGTAGATCCTTGCTTGCGAGAACTTTGGATGAGTACTCACGGTTGCTTTGCTCCCCCTTTGCCCCTTTCTTCTTCTTTCCGGTTGATGCAATCAGATGTCGGAGCCCAGGAGCCAGATGCCACCGCCGATGCCTGCTACTACGTGGAGACCGCTGACGACCAGGAGTAGTTAGGAGGCTCCCAGGCAGGAGGCCTTGCCTCTTCGATCGTGTTGCTTTTTGTGCTAGCCTTCTTAAGGCATCCCTGTTCAACTTATGTCTGTACTCAGATATTGATGCTTCCGCTGACTCTTGTGTAATCGAGCTCATGTATTCGAGCCCTCGAGGCCCCTGGCTTGTAATATAAAGCTTGTATTATTTTAATTTGTGTCTAGAGTTGTGTTGTGATATCTTCCCGTGAGTCCTTGATCTTGATCGTACACATTTGCGTGTATGATTAGTGTACGATTGAATCGAGGGCGTCACAAGTTGGTATCAGAGCCGACTGCCTGTAGGTAGCCCCCTTTCCAACTCCTTGGCCGAAGTTGAGTCTAGTCACTGAAAAACTTTTACTAACATTGGCTGTGTGGCTTACGGGCCCACGTCGCCATTGGGTGGTATTAGGATCTTTTACTCCTCATCTATACTCTGGGACTCTGATCTCTCTTCCATTCGGGTTAAACGAATTTACTAACTCTAACATTAGGATCCCGTGACCACATTCACCCCAAAGTTGGATAAGCCATAGTTATTCCTTAGAATAGTATTCTGAATAGTACACACACTGTCGTGTTGACTACGAAGTGGTATCCATCGTACCTCTTTCATTATGCATGTTTCATCATGAATGGTCCTTGTCTTTGCAAATGCTCAATGCTGAACTACCCCCCTGTTACATGTTAGCAGGATGGTTAGACCCGCTGGTCGTGGCCGTGGTGCCAACGATCCACCACCGCCCGAATTCTTCGCCGGAATGATGCAACAATTTGAGCTGAACCGCCAGTTCATGGAAGGAATGATGGCTCAGTTTCCTCGTCCGAATATGAATCAACAGCCAACCCCAGTAACTCTGCAGGACTTCATGCGCCTCAACCCAACTATCTACCGCAGCTCAACTCAACCCCTTGATGCTGATGACTGGCTCCGCGACATCACGTATGAAATGGAGTCTGCTAGTGTTACCCCTGCCAGCTATGTCACCTTTGCATCTTTCTTTCTGAAGGGTCCCGCTGCTCAATGGTGGGACAGCCACAGGCGTACCCTACCTGCTGGAACGGTCATCACTTGGCCGGATTTCCAAGCTGCCTTCCGTGCCCGCTTCATTCCTCAGGGAATCATGGACAGGAAGAAGCGAGATTTCCGTAACCTCACCCAAGGCAACAAGTCTGTAGATGCTTATCAACGGGAATTTCTGGATTTGTCACGTTATGCTGAAGAAGACATTGCAACTGATGCTCGTAAGCAAGAGAAGTTTCGTGATGGACTTCACCCTGATATCAAGCTAGCACTGCTCGTTCATGACTTTGCCGACTTCGCCACCTTGGTGAACAAGGCTATTCAGGTTGAGACTGGTCTTCAGGAACACCAGGGATCCCTCAGGCGCAGCCGTGACGCTGGCTCATCTTCGGGCCCGTCCGCGCAGAAGCGTCGGATATGGATCCCCCACAGCATGTATCGTCCAACTGCACCCGCACCAAGACAGTCCTATGCTGCACCTCGTCTGCCTCCTCCACCGCAGAGGCAGCCTCTTCGAGATGTACCATCCCGAGCTCCTGCTCCCGATCCCAATGATGGTCTGTGCTTCAGATGTGGCCGCCCAGGCCACCTTGCTAAAGAATGCAATCAGAAAAAGAGCCAGTTGGCTCTGCCTTCAACTGGCCGTAACAATCAGCCCCATAACAACAATGCCAGACCTTATGGTCGTGGTCAGGCTAATCATGTTGATCTGAATGAAGCTCAAGACCAGCCTGCCACTGTGATGGGTACTCTTCTCGTTAATTCAGTACCGGCTTCTGTTTTATTCGATTCAGGAGCATCGCATTCATTCATGTCAGAAAATTTTGCATACGCACACGACATTCGATGCGAGCCCATGAACACCCCGATAGTGGTACGCACCCCTGCGGGTCAGTGTCGAACTACCATGATTGGTCGTGACGTCCCCGTTGAAATTGAAGGGTTGGAATTCCTTGTTTCTCCCATTATCCTGGAGTCTTCCAATATTGACCTCATTCTGGGAATGGAATGGTTGAAAGCGCATACTGCCTCTATCGTTTGCGCCACCAAGGTCGTTCACCTCCTACATCCTTCCGATGAGATAGTAACCTACCATGCTCAGCTTGTTCAAAACGCTGAAGCACGACTTTATGCTTTGAATGCGTTGAACGCAGCACCTCTTGAGGGAATTGAAAAGATTCCAGTCGTTCGTGACTTCCAAGACGTATTTCCAGAAGAACTTCCAGGAATACCCCCTGCCCGGGCTGTCGAGTTCGTCATCGACTTGAAACCAGGCACCGTTCCTATTGCCAAACGACCGTATAAGATGCCACCTCATGAACTCCTTGAACTTAAGGAGGAAATCGACAAATCTCTTCGCAAGGGTTTCATTCGTCCAAGTTCCTCTGCTTGGGGAGCACCTTCTCTCTTCGTCAAGAAGAAGGACGGAACGAACCGTTTGGTCCAAGACTACCGTCCTATCAACCAAGCTACAATTCAGAACAAATATCCCCTTCCTCGGATCAATGATCTGTATGATCAACTGGCTGGTTCATCGATTTTCTCTAAACTCGACTTGAGGTTGGGTTACCACCAGATCCGTGTTCGTGAAGAGGATATTCCAAAGACCGCATTCGTCACTCGTTATGGTTCTTACGAGTACACCGTCATGTCTTTTGGCTTGACCAATGCTCCAGCTACATTCTCCCGTCTGATGAACTACATATTCATGGATTACCTCGACAAGTTCGTCGTAGTCTATCTGGATGATATCCTGGTATATTCGAAGAACAAAGAAGAACATGCTGAACATCTTCGACTTGTTCTAGAGAAGCTTCGAGAGCATCAACTTTATGCCAAGTATTCCAAGTGTGAATTCTGGTTACCCGAAGTCACCTACCTTGGTCATGTCATCTCCAAGGATGGTATTGCCGTCAACCCAGAGCGCGTTCAGGCTATTCTTGACTGGACCCCTCCGAAGACTGTCAAGCAAGTCAGAAGCTTTCTCGGACTTGCCAGCTATTGTCGCCGCTTTGTCGAGAACTTCTCAAAGATTGCCAAGCCACTGACCAATCTGCTTCACAAGGGCGTTAAGTTCGATTGGACAGACAAATGTCAGGAAAGTTTCCAGGCACTCAAGGACAAGCTGACTTCTGCCCCAGTGCTTGCTCCCCCTGATTCTCGCAAGGACTTCGTCATCTATTGCGACGCTTCACGTCAAGGATTAGGCTGTGTCCTAATGCAAGAGCGCAAAGTAATTGCGTATGCCTCCCGTCAAGTGCGTCCTCATGAAGAGAACTACCCAGTTCATGATCTCGAGCTTGCTGCGGTTATCTTTGCACTAAAGCTATGGCGACAATACCTTCTCGGTAATCGTTGTGAGATTTTCACCGATCATCAGAGTCTGAAGTACCTGTTTACTCAGCCAGATCTGAACCTCCGTCAGCAGCGATGGATGGAAGCTATTGCTGACTACAACTGCGGTATATCCTATACCCCTGGCAAGGCTAATGTAATGGCCGATGCCCTGAGTCGTAAGTCTTATTGCAACAATCACATGGTCTTCAAAGCTCAGCCCCGCCTTTATGAAGAGCTATGCAAGCTGAACCTTCAACTAGTTCCACAGGGTTCTCTGAATAACCTTGTCTTGGAACCAACTCTTCTGAAAGCAATCAAGTCTGCTCAAGCCAAAGATGCACATGTTGATCTGATGAAAAAGGATCTTGCATTAGAGAAATCCAGAGATTTCTCACTTGGTGAAGATGGAACCTTATACTTCAGAGATCGCATTGTAGTGCCCCGGTTCGAGCTTATGACAGAGAAGGTGATGAAAGAAGCGCATGACACCCCTCTCTCTATTCATCCGGGAAGTACCAAGATGTATCTAGACATCCGTCAGAAGTACTGGTGGTCTAATATGAAGCAAGACATTGCTCGATATATTGAAGAATGTGACGTTTGTCGTCGCGTCAAAGCAGAACATCAGAAACCGGCTGGACTTCTACAACCACTTCCGATTCCTGAATGGAAGTGGGATAAGATCCAAATGGACTTTGTCACTGGCCTTCCCAAGTCTCAGAAAGGTAACGATGCTATCTTTGTCGTCATCGACCAATTCTCGAAGGTTGCTCACTTTCTGCCAGTCAAGGAGACTATCACTGCTAGTCAATTAGCAAACTTGTATATCTCCAGAATTGTGTCACTCCACGGCATTCCGAAGGAGATCAGTTCAGATCGCGGCAGTATATTCACTTCAAAGTTCTGGGATAGTTTCCAAGAGGCAATGGGAACTCATATTACCTGGAGCACTGCTTATCATCCCCAATCCCAAGGCCAAGTCGAGCGAGTCAATCAAATTCTTGAAGACATGCTTCGGGCTTGTGTTATTTCTTTCGGCAAGAAGTGGGAAGAATCTCTCCCTTATGCGGAGTTCTCTTATAACAACAGCTATCAAGCCAGCTTGAAGATGGCACCCTTTGAAGTGCTCTATGGACGTAAGTGCCGAACCCCTCTGAATTGGTCAGAAACTGGGGAACGGACGCTCATTGGTCCAGACATTATTCAACAAGCTGAAGAGCAGGTTCGCATTGTCCGGGATAATCTCAAGGCGGCCCAGTCCCGCCAGAAGAGCAACTATGACCGGAAACACTGGGGTTCAACTTATCAACCTGGTGAACAAGCTTATCTGCGTGTCACTCCTTTGAGAGGCACTCATCGGTTCGGAGTCAAGGGCAAGCTAGCTCCGCGCTACATTGGTCCTTTCCGCATTCTGGCCCGTCGTGGGCTGGTGGCTTATCAACTTGAGTTGCCACCTCAGTTCTCTCACGTCCATGACGTTTTCCATGTGTCACAACTTCGTCGTTGCTTCAAGGATCCGGAACGTGAAGTGGATCCGGAATTGATTGAAGTTCAAGATGATCTCACATACAAAGAGCATCCGATCTGCATTCTTGAAGAAGCTGAACGTCGAACACGCCAGAAGGTTACCAAGTTCCTCAAGGTGCAATGGTCGAATCATACTAAAGAGGAAGCCACTTGGGAACGCGAAGATAACCTCCGGGCTGAATACCCCGACCTGTTCCCTTCTACCTCTTAATTCTCGGGATGAGAATTTCTTTTAGAGGAGGAGAGTTGTAACACCCCGGTGTAATGATGCTACAGTAACCCTTGGGGTTAAGCTAATATTTTTGCTAAACATGTGTTTGTTCATCCTTGGTTCTCACTCCTTTAAAATTCCAGTTGAATTCAAATTCAAATTCTAAGTGAATTTCAAAATGCTCAGACATGAAAACTAAAATGTTCATCATGTGGACAATATTCTTCTGATAATATTGGTGGTGGTCCAACATTTTTCCTAAATGTCTAAGTGGCCTAAAATAGCTAAAACAGAAAAGCTTAAAAAACTGTTTAAAAAGAAAAAAAGAAAGGAAGAAGGGCCTCAGCCCCTGGCCTTCCCATGGGCCTCGGCCCACCACAGCAAGCCGGCCCAGCTCCCAGCACCGCGCCCCCTCCCTATTCCTCCGACCGGGCGGGACAGCGCGCGCGCGCCCGTCGCCATCCAACCACCTCGCCGGCGACGCCCGGGCGAGGGGATAAGGCTCCGCGCCTCCCCGCCTCCACTCACCCCCCCACTCCCTGGCGTCCTCATCCACTTCTTCCCCTCTCCCTCGCCCGCTTTCTTCCTTCTCCACGGGCACCCGTCGTCGCCGCCACCATGGCCGTGTCTTAGCGCGGCCACCGAGCCCCAAGTGCCTCTCCGACAAGCCCGATCGCTCCACCTTCTTCATCTACTTCCTCTCCGCCCTCGGGATCGAGCCCGACGCCACCACAGCCTCGGGATCGAGCTCCTCCCCAACCCTGGCCGTCGCCGATCGCCGTCGCCGTACGCCTCCGACGAGCCTCCCCGAGCACGCTGTTGTCCCCCTACAGCCTCGCCGTGAGCTTCTCCCCCTCCTCCCCCTGTCCTTTCGCTCTCGCGCCTCCTAGCTAGCTCGCCCGCCGTCGCCCGAGCGCGTTGCCGCCGACGAGCTCGGCGCCGTGATCATGATCGCCGTCACATGCGGCCGAGCACCGCATCGTGCTCCTGGGGTTCCCAGGGGCCCAACGCGCGCGTCCGTTGCTCTCGCCGAGCCCCGTAGCGCGATCCCGACAAGGTCCCGAACGCCACCACCGCCTCCACTCGTCGCCGGCGCCGTTTCCGGCAGCTCCAGCTCCGGCCGGCCTCACCATGCGACGCGGCGGGCTCTCCCCGTTCGAACGCGTCCGCCAGCGCCCGTGTAGGCCCCCTGTAGACGAATCCCGACGAGGCCGAGCGGCCTCCGCCGCGTTTTCGTGCTCGCCGGCGTTCAACCGCCGGCCTGCTGAGCTGGCACACCTGGGGCCACCCCTGGGTCACTGCCAGCGGGCCCCGTAGACCCCGTTGACTGGGTCAACCTAGTCAACGTGCTGACTGGGCAGGTCCCAGCCACTGACGTGCGGGCCCCACCACTAAAATAACTAATTAAAATGATTTTATAATTAAAAGTAATTAGTTTAGCTAATTAGTCACTGACATGTGGGACCCAGCTGCTAATTAACCACGTTTAATTAAAATAACCCACTGTTAGCCCTCTCTCTATGACATGTAGGACCCACTGGTCAGTTTGACCTGGTCAGCGAGTCTGTTGACTGCTGACGTCATCAGCACGTCATGCTGACGTCATTTTATCTTTTCTGTTAATTTAAAAAAATCCAGAAAATGGGTTAATCTTTGAAAATTCATAGAAAATAAACCGTAACTCGGATGAAAATGTTTTCTATATGAAAGTTGCTCAGAAAAATCCAACGAATCCGAATACGCGGTCCATTCATCAGTCAGATGCCTCTAACTATCTGAACATGGAACATTCCCCCTCCGGTCATCTGTGTGACACAGGTCCGGAACCGGGAAAACATTCCCGGTTGAATTCCCCCTTCACCTATATCATGTAGCCTTACGTTAGGTCACACCCGGCACCGCATATTGCCATGTTATGCTTTGTGATGCTTTGTGATGCTTTGTCTGCTTTATATTTACTGTTTCTTCCCCCTCTTCTCTCCGGTAGACCCCGAGACTGATGCCGCCCCTGTGATCGACTACGTCGACGACGACCCCTCCTTGCCAGAGCAACCAGGCAAGCCCCCCTTTTGATCATCCCGATATCGCCCATTCCATTCTCTCATGCTTGCATTAGATTTTGCTACTGTTATTGTTTGCTCCTATTCTGATGCATAGCCTGCTTTTGTAACCTGCTCATTGTATCTTACCTGCTTATCCTAAACTGCTTAGTATAGGTTGGTTAGTGATCCATCAGTGACCCCCACCTTGACCTTGTTGCCCCTGCTTCATCATCGAAGACCCGATCAACGGGATCGAAGACCAGGCCCCGGCATCGCACATCACTTTCTCCTTAGTTGCTCGACACTGCTGGGTTACTATCGAGTGCCGAGGGTGAGACCTCTACAGCACTTCTGATGTTAACCCTGTAGTGTAGCTATTCGGTCGTGGTCATCGAGGGTGATTCCGCCTTAACCACTTTCGATACGACTCTGTCGTGCAACCCCTCAAGTGTGAACCTCGGGGGTGATTCCTCTTACGTTCACCTTGATGATTACATCGAGTGGAATCCACCGGGGGTGATTCCTCGGGTTTTCCCCTTGATGTTTGGACACACGGATACTTAGACTTTACAATTGTTACTTGGAGAGGCGGGTCGACCCTGAGGGGTACCCGCGAGTGATGTGGAGACGGGTTGACCTGGAAGGTGCCCGCGAGATAATTACGAGGCGTGGCCGGGCATTCCTAGCCCTTGCCGCAAGTCCTCGAGACGGGGCGACGGGGGTCACATCTTTCGTGAGTCTCTGCTTGTTACCGCGTGCTCCTAATCCACTACGATTTGGATATTTGATCCGAGGGGCCTCTGGCCTGATAGCACTAACCATCACGTGGGCATAGTATGGGCGTTCTGCGTCGTATGCATCAGCCGAAGCTTAATAGACGTCAAGCGACTGAGCGGCGCGCGCCGGGTTGGACTGGTAAGCTCCTACCTTTTTAAGGAGGTAGCTAGGTCTGCTCACCGGCCGCCCACGCAACGTGCAGGAGTTCCCGGGGCGATGGCCCATGACCCCTGGGGGCATAGGTTTAGTCCGGCGTGCTTGACCTCTCTATTAAGCCTAGGTCGGGTTGCGGCGTATTGTTTGGCCGAGGCCGGGCATGACCCAGGAAAGTGTGTCCGGCCGGAGTTAATCGAGCGTGGTGGGTAAGTTGGTGCACCCCTGCAGGGAAGAAAACATCTATCGATAGCCTGTCCTACGGTAACGGACACTTGGAGTTGTATCCCGATCGATACAACTAGAACTGGATACTTGTGATGAGACTTGGATATGAGAATTGGATTATAATTGGAACTGGATAGTATGGCTCTGGGATTGCTTTCTCGCAGGGAGTCGAGAAAGGATCTCTGGCCGAGGTTGATAACACTTCTACTACTTTACTTTATGCTACTCTACTCCCTCCTGTTGCTGCAAGATGGTGGTTTCCAGAAGATGCTAGTCTTCGATAGGACTAGGCCTTCTCTCTATTCTGGCATTGCTGCAGCCCAGTCCACATATACAACCTTCCCTTGATAATGTTGCATATGTAGTGTAGATCCTTGCTTGCGAGAACTTTGGATGAGTACTCACGGTTGCTTTGCTCCCCCTTTGCCCCTTTCTTCTTCTTTTCGGTTGATGCAATCAGATGTCGGAGCCCAGGAGCCAGATGCCACCGCCGATGCCTGCTACTACGTGGAGACCGCTGACGACCAGGAGTAGTTAGGAGGCTCCCAGGCAGGAGGCCTTGCATCTTCGATCGTGTTGCTTTTTGTGCTAGCCTTCTTAAGGCATCCCTGTTCAACTTATGTCTGTACTCAGATATTGATGCTTCCGCTGACTCTTGTGTAATTGAGCTCATGTATTCGTGCCCTCGAGGCCCCTGGCTTGTAATATAAAGCTTGTATTATTTTAATTTGTGTCTAGAGTTGTGTTGTGATATCTTCCCGTGAGTCCTTGATCTTGATCGTACACATTTGCGTGTATGATTAGTGTACGATTGAATCGAGGGCGTCACAACCTGCTACCTCAGTAGTAACAATCACAGTGCACTGTATACAGACAAGAAGAGGTGATCCATCAGAATTAGTTGCCAGGCGCCATTGAGTATATAAGTTCTGCTCATCCTCATGCTCGTGATCATCACCATCGTCATCTCCCCCTTGGTTATAAAAAATTTCAAGTATAGGTGGTGGAATGTTCACAGGACCTTGGAAACACAAGAAGAAGGTTAATTAGTAAAGGGAAACTTGCTAACCCGCATGCATGTGGCTGAAACAATTATAATTACGGTGGAAGACAAATGTACCGAAACTACGAGGATCCCATGCAAAAACATTGCCACGAGTGGTGGCAGCAAACATAATATCCTCGTATTCAATTGCATCACAGTACTCATCCGTGTATAGAAACTGATTTTTGAGCAATATCCATGGACGAACCATGGAATCAGTAACGACGGCAACAAGCTTGTCGAAGATAGCAACAACTTGATAGTTCTCATAATTCCAAGAGCGGTTGGGAACTCGAGAAATTGCTATCTTCCGTAGACGACAGTCACCATGATCGTATTTGAACGTATGTAGATCATCTGCGTGCTCAACCTCAGGGCACTCAGAGATTTTTGGAAGTGGAATCCACTGACGAGTGTACACATTCACAAGTTCCCACTCGCAATGGTACCCAATACAAACAACCCAATCTCCATTTGCGCCAGCCCAGGCCTTACCCTGAAGCGATGGCATCTTGACATCACACGTATCTTTATCAAGCAGCATCAACTTGCACAAGGCGAGGCCTCCGTCATCCGCGCCCATGCGAACAGGCTTATAACGAAGAAGATAAGGGAGATCAAACCGCTCCTGGACCCTTGGGTTCCTTGTAATGATGTTATTAGTTGAGTCGAGAATGGTCTTGAACGAACCTGCCATGCTAGCCGAGGTGATGACGTCGCACCGATCAATGAGTTCCCCCACCACGTCATCTTTCAGATCGGGGCAAGAATAACGGGGTCGTTTCCGGCTTGTTCCCTCCATGGAGAAGACGATCGAACAATGGCAGAAGGAAGGGTGAAGGCAAATGGATGAGGGAGGAAGAGCGTGCGACAGCAGTTCCAAATCGAGAGGGAAAGGCGAAGAGTCGGTGGACGGTTGCCAGTTTGCCACGGTACACGAAGAGGCGCCCCGGCCTACACGTCCTTTCGGAAATTGTACAAAAGGACTCGCCGTCGTCTCACTGACATGTTGGAATGGGACCACATGTCAACGAAACATGGTGTGTAATTTCTCATGCAAAATGCGATCTGGCCGCGTTGGCCCGAGGTGCCGCATTAGTTATCGACCTTTATTTTTTTAATGGTGTGCCGTTCAGTTTTGAAGCACGACTAACTGGTACTATTTGCAGAGAAAATATAAACTACTCTACCACTACTCCGCCTCTAGTACTAGTAGTATAAAAAAGATATATAGGCTGGAGCTTCAGAACTTTCTTGCTAATGGTTGCCCACTTGCTTCTCACACTATCACCCTCTCTCCAGATCTAAAAAAGACGGCCTCTCTCTCCCTCCTCACCGGTGGTCACAGATCCGCCGGGGAAGAAAAGGACGTGCAACTATGACGCACTCGTCGTCGGCGAGCGAGGTCATGCACTGACGACAAGGCCGTCCTCTCAGACCTAGCGCCCGCGCGGGATGGCCTCCGTCCCCAAGCTCACTGCCGTAGTGCGTGCGGAGGACGATGACCACGAGCGAAGGCACTTCCCGCCGACCCTCAGGTATGCTACCTCTTTTCGAACCATACCCTTGTTCTATTGCCCCATCTGCCACGTCGCTGCATGTGGATCTTTTTCCACTCCAGCATCTTCCCAATTTGCTATCCTCTGCTCTGCTGGTCACGCAGACGAAAACCTTAATTTGCACTATTAAAGGAAACCCTACTTCATGCAGACTAATCCATGTCTGGGTTGAATAAGGAAAGGAAGGGAGACTGTACTATCTAAGAGAGTAGGCATCGAACCCACATCTAGGTTGAAAAGGGAAAAATCAGTAGCTAAGGAACGAGTCTCGTGTCTCTTGGTTGAAGAAGGGTAGAAAGGCATGACAACGCAATAGAGAATGACCAGTTCGATCGGTTTGTTGTCCTCACATAGGAAAAAGGTGCCTAAACAGAACAAAAATGGGACGTAATCCACATATGCTGCCTGGATATTTGTTGCTCTGGGAAACCATACCTCCCTCACCACTCTATGCGTCCGTGGAGGTACATCGTATTGGTGCACCCACTGTCCGTATGGGCCTCCCATGCTTGTCACTTTTTTGTTGTTAGTATAACGCCAACAGTCAAGTCAAGCAATGCTACTGCTAAAGTGATGCCACATTTAACTAATGTCGCACTCAGTCTAATGCCACCGATAAATTTAAGCAATGCCATTTAATGTCACTGGATTATTTCAGGGTTAGCTGTTCATTGTGGATGTATTAAAGATTTTTCAGCTAAGGCATTCTAATGTTGTTGCACAGCCAGTATACCAACGATGAAACTTGTAACTACCTTCAGATTTTTGCACCGTTAATGCTTATAGATTACATAGCTCACTTTCATGAGATAAGTTAATTTTTTTGTACAATGTCACCAAAATGCCAAGGCGCTGATGTCATTTTATTTTGGTTAAACTGCACAAAAAATTATGAAGACAAGAGGAAAGGTCAAGAGTGGGCACCTCCTCCTCGGCTGTTCTCTTGATTCGTTCGATCAAGTTTTTATGTTTGATCGATTATCAAGATTGGGATAGCAATTTTTAAGGTCCCCCCGAGTTCGAAATGATATTTACCTTGGAGGTACATGGTTTGCAATTTTTTATACTGTCATTAGTTAATAATGCTAGTTACCTTCAGACTTTTGTATTTGGTTTAATGCTCATGCACAGCTAGTATACCAATGCTGAAACGTGTTACCTTTACATTTTGTATTGTTAATTCTTATAGAAATCTTCCAGTGCTAGAGTTTATTGAAATCTGTTCAGTAAAACCATTGTACTGTACCCTGTAATAAAATAACTACTCTACTGTTGCACTAGCCACTGGATTAGTGTATATTTGTAGTATTCGAAATTTCGAATGGTGTTGCATTAGCGTATGGACATAAATAAAGTGTGGCAAGCTTTCCCAGATATGTGCTCAAGAAAACTACTACCTGTTTTTCTAAATACTAGACGTTTGGGTACTTTAAATTGAACCGCGAAAACGTCTTATATTAAGGAACAGAGGGTGTAGAGTTCACTCAAATTATCCCGGTAAAGCTAGTCACACCTTTGTTAAAATTAATGTTCATTATGTTATCGGAGGAGGTCTGTAAGTTTGTCTCTAATGCCTGTCGACTACATACCTGACATCATGATGTAATGTTAAGTCATTTCCTTTTGTACAGTGTCACTGAATTGTCAAGGCGGTGATGGCATTTTATTTTAGTTGAACTGCACAAAATATGCTTAAAAGAAGAGGAAAGGTCAGGAATCGATCATTCTTTCAGAAAGAACTATATATGCCTTTCTGACATCAGCCGTTGTTGCCTTATTTATTCCTTCAAACAGGTGGTTAGAAACAGTCTTGCTACCTTTTCCCATTAAGAAATTGGAATGCTTATATTTGTGAGTCTATGCTTCAACTAGTGCCACTTTTATAGTAATCACACTTTCAATATCTATGCAAACAGGGATGCTCGATTTTAGTGGAACTGCACAAAAAGTCCAACTGGTTCAACATTAGGAGCATGTTTTCTTCCAAACCTTTATATCCAATTGGTGGCACTATGAGCTGTTCATTACGAAGGTACATGGTTTGCTACTATCTTGCTACTCTTTTTGTACTGTCATTAGATAGTAATACTAGTGGTTTGCATGTGAATTTATTGGCAGGGTGGACCTACATTGGAGGTGCAGGACAGGATTCAATGATTGGATGCTCAATTTCGGTTGTATCGATTTCACCTCTTCCATCACTGCGAACATGGATATCCTTGGTCTGATGAAGAATAGGCGCTATATTTCTGCTCTGAACCAGCAAATCAATTCAGTATGAAATTGTCCAGGGCAAAACATGACTGTATCAAATTGTCCAGTGCAAAACATGACAGATGCTAAGCGGAAGAGACATGTTTAAACCGAAAATACAAGGTGGGGTATATGTTTACTAGCTGCTTGATATTTGTGCAGACAGAGATGTCTGCCCGTTGCTATTTGGCAAACACACAAAGTGACCGCAATTTTGGTTGAACTGCACAAGAGAATAGTATAGTCACTGCATGCAGTGCCATTTGAAAATAGACACAGAAAGATTGGATAGTCACTTCATGGACTGCAGAAAAGTAGTACTGTACTATTTATTGGCCAACACTAGGTGCTTCATTGCTTTGGTCTGATTATACAATGGGCATCATTTTGCCTAAGTTAAAGTTTGTATTCCGAAAATAGTCTCGCCGTGTGATCGAGAGAAGACCAAATCATATTGCAGTGGATGTTTCTCCATCATGTGTGGTTCATTCTCATGGTTCCAGCTGTTGGTGAAACCACTTACGTTTGCAAGAGGAATTGTAGACTTCACAAACAAATTTGTCTTTCAGTCTGTACTGAATGTGCCAAGAGAAGCATCCATGTTAGTAGGCAGAACATATGTTTTTTCTAGATATTTGCTTTTGGAGCCACATATTTGTATATGATCTGTGAATCATTGAGATGCATTAACATGTTGATCTTATGTATGGGAATCATACTAGTTGGTTTTAGTTGCGAGGCAAGATCCGAAGTGGCTGATCTTTGCTTTTGGAGCTACATATTTGTATATGACCTGTGAATCACTGAGATGCATTAACAGTTCCTTATTTCTGTTCGCTCAGTATTTACAAGTTACTGATCGATCACTAGCTAGCCTACTAATGCGCTCCTAGCAGTTTTAGTTGCGACGCAAGATCTGAAGTGGCAGTTTTTTGAATAAAAATGCCTACCTCTGAAGAAACTGACAAGCTGCTCTGAAGAAAATGCCATGCGAATCTGAAGAAACTGCCAGCGAAAACGTTCGCAAATGCCTTATCTCCCAGCTAAAGTTCATCAACTAATGCCCTTGGCTGCGACTCGTTGCATGCTGCTCTGTGTACTGGCTGCGAACGATTTTGAGTGCCTGCATATAGCCGGCCGTAATTGAGGCAGCTAAATGATGCGAAAAAAGATGCGCTTTAATTGTTGCGGGCCTTTTAAATCCGTGGAATCATTATTGACAAGGAGGGAGATGATTCGAGTGCACTCGTTTGACCGTCATGCCGGCGTGCGACCCAGCACGGACGGGACGGGACGACACAGTCATAATTTCAGTTTCTCTAGTTTTCCACGGCAAGCTGGCGCGCTAAGCCATGCCTGTTTAATTATGCATTGAATTCCGATGACCGTCGCGCTACCTTCGGCCTATAAGTACTGTTTCCCGGCCTTCTATGGTGGCACCGTGACCCAACTCGCCCTATCCTCATAAGTCCCCACCGGCCCGACGTCGCTCGCCACTTATCCTCGCTCTCGCCACGTCCGCCATGCCCCCGCCCGTCCGTGATAGGCGAGGCCGGAGGCGGTCACCGCCGGAACTAGTGTTCGGTTTTTCACCGGAAGGCAGACGGAGGGAGGAGGCATTCTATCGGTCTTTAGATGGCAATGCGGAGATCAAGGACTTGTTGGAGCATGACCGCCTGGCGGAGGAGCAGGAGTTGTTGGAGCGCGACCGCTTGGCGGAGGAGCAGCGTATCGCCGATTTGCACCGCCAGCGGGACATGGAGCAGTAGCACACCGATGCTCTGAGTCGCGAGCAGAGCGCCCGCAACTGGGCCGACTACGTGGAGGCCGGCGCCCGGCAAATAGCCCTGGAGGCTGTCGGGCACGCACGCGTTCGCGACGCTGATTTTTACTACCAGCTCGTCAAGTGGGTTTCCCGCTTAGAAGCCGAAGCTTTAGTGGACCACGCCGGCATGGAAAGGGCCAACGCGCGTGAGCAACGCGCCCTATCGCACCTCTAGCAAGTCCGAGGTGAGGCGGAGGACGCCGGTGCCGGCGTTTAGCGTGTACCGCAGATGGCGGCCGGCATCGTCTAGTTAGCTAAGAGTAAGTTAGTACTTGTACGCTACTAGAGTATTAGTGGGAGTAGATAGTTAACTTGGCTATGATGGTTGTCAACGTGGAAGTTCAGTACTCTATATGTGGATCAGACCTGTTACTTTGCTCTGAATGTTGAACTTTCCGTTTGAACGTATGGAATGGGCTGTTATTTTTTTAAATGGGTTGTATTTGTCCTCCACGGGTTTAGAGGCTGACTTGTGGGCCTACCAAGTTGACGCGTACACAATCAGGAGATGATTGTACGTGGAGAGGATGACAGCAGGGACCCGCCAAGGTCATGGCAGTACGCAAGCAAGTGCCTCCTTATTTCAAGCCAATAAAAAATGGCTCCTCCTAATGGATTTCTGACATCTGGGTCCCATGCCATTGTCAACGTAGTCAATAAACGAGAGAATTGCACAACGAGCGGCTGACACCAGGGACCCAGCAGCTCGCCCAGTTATTTTTGTTTTGGGTTAATTTGATAAATGCCACTCCAAATCTGGTGTTTCTGAGAAATGCCACTGCAATTTCCAAACTTTGAAAAATGCCATTTCATGCCATTTCCAGTGGCATTTTTCGAAGTCTGGAGTGGCGTTTTTCAAAGTTTGCAAATTGCAGTGGCGTTTTCCAAAGTTTGCAAAAATTGCAGTGGCATTTTTCAAAGTTTGGAAATTGCAGTGGCATTTTTATGAATCGCCATAATTGGAGTGGCATTTATCTAATTTGTTTTTGAGACGGAAGCAGGGTGTCAACTGGGCTGTGCGGGGCACTCTGGCCTGTCTAGACAGCCTTCTCTTTTATGTTTACCACAGACCAGCCCAGTAGTTTTTTTTCTTTCTGAAAATGGCTAGCCCAGTTTTTTTGTGATTTGCCAAGTAAGTCGCTTTGTCAGGCCTGTTGGGCTGCAAATCTTTCAAGACGAGGAGAGCTTCATTCGGCTGGCCGAGAAAATGGCCTATCAGTAATGAGAAATGGGCTGTACATTTTTAAAACACATCAAACCGGCAATTAGTTTCAAATTTCTTTTTTTCATTTCGAGATTTTAAATTGCATTAATTTTTATGCGTGGACAATTTGTTGGATTTTATATTGATATACATTTATTTTTAAAATCAGTTTGAATGTGACTCGAAATTTCGGGATTAAAAACAGTTCGGACCGCACCGAAATATGCAAAATTTCGTATAATTTTTTAACCGTGGCCACAATATGGGCTGTAATGCTAACAAAAAGAATATGGGCTCCAAAAAAACCTTAAGAATTAGCAAATGGGCTGTAAATTATTAGAAATAATGGCAGATGGGCTGTATGCTGTTTTCCACAGATTTGAGGCTTTCCTAAAAAAAGGTTGACGCACAAGCAGTGACTGTTGGATGTCCATCCAACGGCCGTCGTGCTTCTTCAATCTCTGCTCTTCCTGCTCCAGCCGCTCAAACAAGCGCCGGCGGGACTGCCTGCTCCCTCCTCCCCGCGGCCGGCTGTGCTGCCGCGCAGGCCTCACCGCCCCACCGTACTCCCATCGCTGGCCTAGCCATCCCTCTACTCACCCACACCTGCTGTTATTCTCCGGTGACGGCAGACGAACCAGTAAACCCTCGTACAGTCGTACTCCCCTCCGCGTGGGAAACAACTGCCGAGTCTTCCCTGCCTCCGTGTCGTTCCCTTCCTAGGCCTCGCCGTCGTCCACCGCCCTGGTGCTCTCGGCGCGGCCTGGTCAACATGGTCAACGACCGACATGCATCTGAAGTGGACTGTACGTGGAGAGGCTGACAGCTGGGTCCACGGCCGCACGCAAGGAAATGCCTCCTTATTACGCGCAAAATAATGATTCCTCCACCTGACATCTGGGACCCACCGAAAGGGCCTCTGTATTTCGTGAAAAAAACGTTACCGCCGCTGACAGCTCGGACCCACCAGCTATATCTTCGCACGCAAGGAAGTGCCTCCTTATTACGCACAAAAAAATGAATACTCCCCCTGCTAGCTGGGACCCAGTATAGTGGCAGGCTGACTTGTGGGCCTACTAAGTTGACGGGGACGGAGGGCTTTGTCAACTTAGTCAATATGCACGATTCTAGCTCCAGTGACCGTACGATGTCCATCCAACGGCCGTAGTGCTTCTTCAACCTCTGGTCTTCTTGCTCCAGCCGCCCAAACCAGCACCGGTCGTGCCTCGTGCTCCTGCCTCCCATGGCTGGCTGCGATGCGGCGGAGGCCTCACCGCCCCCTACTACTCCCACCACTGGCCAAGCCATCCCTCTACTCACCCACACCCCCTGTTATTCTGCGGTGACGGCAGCCTCACACCACAGCGAACCAGTGAACCCTCATACTCCTCTACGCGAGGGCATCCACTGCCGCGTCTTCCCCGGCTCCGCGTCGTCCCCTTCCTAGGCCTCGCCGTCGTCCACCGCCCTGGTGCTCTCGGCACGGCGTGGTCAACGTGGTCAAGGAACGGCTTCCATCGGACGTGGACTATATGTGGAGAGGCTGACAACTGGGTCCACGGCCGCAGCAAGGAAGTGCCTCCTTATTACGCGCAAAATAATTATTCCTCCACCTGACAGCGGGGACCCACCGGACGGGCCACCGTATTTCGCGAAAAAAACGTTTCCCCCTGACTGCTGGGACCCACCAGCTACATCTTCGCACGCAAGGAAGTGCGTCCGGGCAAAAAAAACGATTCGCCCCCCTGACTGCTGGGACCCACCAGCTACATCTTCGCAGGCAAGGAAGTGCCTGACAGTCGGGACCCACCTGGTCGAAGCGTACGTAGCGTTGTCATTCTGGTCGCGAACGTGTACGTACATACTGGTCGATGTAGAGGCGCGCACGTAGCTTGTACACGTACGTACAGCAGCCAGTGTGCAAGAAAGAAAATACGGCCACGTACGTACATACGGGCAGGGTCACGAACGCCTACTCGTGCATACGTACGGCCAGGGCTCGTGTACATGGCTGGGTCGGAACGGAGAAACAACGTCGTCATCGTGTTCATGGGGAGCCAACCGGCTGGGTCGGAACGGAATGCGTCGTCGTGTTCATCGGGAGGGCTTGGACGGAACAACCGATGGAAACGAGGCCTGGCGTATCGCAGAACGGAGGAAACGGCCTTGTGTTCGACCGGCCACGGTCGAAACGGGATCCTGTTCATCGGGAGGGGTCTGGCATACTGCAAAACAGAGGAAACGGACCTCCTACGGTCGAAATGGGGGTCCTGTTGATCGGGAGGGGTGTGGCGTACCGCAAAACGGAGGAAACGGACTTGTGTTGGAGCGCTACGGTCGAAACGGGGGTCCTGTTCATCGGGAGGGGTGTGCCGTACCGCAAAACGGGACTCCACGGGATACTGTTCATCTCCACCGTCGACCCCCTCCAGCCTCCATGGGCTACTGTTCATCCACTGTCGACCTCCTCCAGCCTCCACCTGCGACTGTTCATCCATGGGCTCCTGTTCATCCAGCCTCCACCGCGCGCTACTCCGCCAGCTACTGTTCAACCAGCCCTCTCCACGGGCTCCTGTTCAACCACCCCTCCACGGGCTACTGTTCATCCAGCCCTCCACCGTCTACTGTTCATCCAGCCCTCCACGGGGTGGTCCTGTTCATCCAGCCCTCCACGGGGTCCTGTTCATCCAGCCCCAACCAGCCCGATCGATCGGGGTCCTATTCATCCAGAGGCAACACCACGGGGTCCTGTTCATCCACCCCCATCAGGAACTATTCATCCAAACCCCCCAGCAACGCTCACTGTTCATCCAGAGGCAGCATCGATCGGCTTCAGTTAGCAGCAGTAGCGAAGGAATCGCTCGATCGGGTTCAGTTAACAGCCATCGATCGATCGCTCGGGTTCAGTAACGCGTAGCCTGCAGTGCAATCGCCCGGGTTCTGTTAGAGCCCAACGTCTCGCTCAGGTTCAGTTAGAGCCCAACGCCTCGCACCCACGCGCGTGCGTGTACGAGAGAAACGCGCATCGCTCGGCCCGACCACCCACCGTAACCGGGAACACCCTGATATTTTCCTCGCCCTCGCTTCTACCACAGTTTTTTCCGTCATGGACGGCCCAAAGAATGTCATGCAGCTGCGTCTCCGGCCCGCCCAGGACGAAAAGCCCATTTTCTGTCATGATTTTTTGTCATAGAAGTAGGACCCCACCACATCTATGATGATACCGGGTTTTGTCACAATTATCGCCATAGAAGTGTCATAAGTATGATAGGAAAAAAATTCGTTCGGCCCAAAATGTCACGGATGTGTCTTTTTTTGTAGTGCTTCCTATATGCGGTATTTACCTACCGTTCCAAGTAAATTTGGATGTGCCAAACTCTAAACCTTCAAATGAAATTCTGTTTAGTATGCTCGAATAGCTCATGTATCAACTAGGGCTGTCTATATCTTCCATGCTAGGTGGGTTATTCTCACGATGAGTGGACTCCGCTCATCATTCACGAGAAAATGGTCGGTAACCGGGATGACCAGTCCCATGCTCAAATCAAATCAAAATAATTGCAAACAAAACTCCCCCAGGACTGTTGTTGGTATGGACGGTACCCGTTGTTTCGGACCAGCCGTGGAGTGTGCTTGTTGGTGGAGGGGGAGTTTAAACTTTACCATTCTGTTTGGGAACCGCCTATAATGTGTGTAGCATGGAAGATATCGAGATCTCTTGGTTGTTATGTTGACAATGAAAGTATGCCACCCAAAATATTATTTATCTCTGTTTTAAAAACTTGAGCTCTGGCACCTCTACAAATCCCTGCTTCCCTCTGTGAAGGGCCTATCTATTTACTTTTATGTTGAGTCATTATCCTCTTATTAAAAAGCACCAGTTGGAGAGCACTGTTGTCATTCGTATGCATTGCTATTAATTTACATTGAGTATGAGTATGACTAGATCTCTTTTAGCATGAATTACAATGTCTAGTCAGTCCTTGATCTTCAGAGGTGCTCTGCATTTATGTTTTGCGGTCTCAGAAAGGGCTAGCAAGATACCATCATGTTATATCATGTTATGATTGTTTTGAGAAAGTGTTGTTAACCGAGATTTATTATTATTGCTCGCTAGTTGATTATGCCATTGATATGAGTAAACATGAGACCTAAATGTTATTGTGAAAATATGGTTAGTTCATAATCTTTACTGAAAACTTGAATGCTGGCTTTACATATCTGCAACAACAAGAGCAAACAGAGTTTGTAAAAAAAATTCTTTATCACTTTCAGTTTGTCAACTGAATTGCTTGAGGACAAGCAAAGGTTTAAGCTCGGGGGAGTTGATACATCTCCAACGTATCTACTTTTCCAAACGCTTTTGCCCTTGTTTTGGACTCTAACTTGCATGATTTGAATGGAACTAACCCGGACTGACGCTGTTTTCAGCAAAATTGCCATGGTGTTATTTTTGTGCAGAAATAAAAGTTCTCGGAATGACCTGAAACTTCACGGAGCCACTTTTTGGAATTAATAAAAAAATACTGGCTAAATAATCAACCGAAGGGGGCCCACACCCTGGCCACGAGGGTGGGGGCGCACCCTACCCCCCTGGGCGCGCCCTCCTGCCTCGTGGACCCCCTAGAGCTCCACCGACCTCAACTCCAACTCCATATATTCACGTTCAGGGAGAAAAAAATCAGAAAGAAGGATTCATCGCGTTTTATGATACGGAGCTGCCGCCAAGCCCTAATCTTCCTCAGGAGGGCTGATCTGGAGTTCATTCGGGGCTCCGGAGAGGGGAATCCGTCGCCATCGTCATCATCAACCATCCTCCATCACAAATTTCATGATGCTCACCACCGTGCGTGAGTAATCCCATCGTAGGCTTGCTGGACGGTGATGGGTTGGATGAGATTTACCATGTAATCGAGTTAGTTTTGTTAGGGTTTGATCCCTAGTATCCATTATGTTCTAAGATTGATGTTGCTATGAGTTTGCTATGCTTAATGCTTGTCACTAGGGCCCGAGTGCCATGATTTCAGATCTGAACCTATTATGTTTTCATGAATATATGTGAGTTCGTGATCCTATCTTGCAAGTCAATAGTCACCTACTTTGTGTTATGATCCGGCAACCCCGAAGTGACAATAATCGAGACCACTCCCGGTGATGATCGTAGTTTGAGGAGTTCATGTATTCACTAAGTGTTAATGCTTTGGTCCAGTACTCTATTAAAAGGAGGCCTTAATATCCCTTAGTTTCCAATAGGATCCCGCTGCCACGGGAGGGTAGGACAAAAGATGTCATGCAAATTCTTTTCCATAAGCACGTATGACTATATTCGAAATACATGCCTACATTACATTGATGAACTGGAGCTAGTTCTGTGTCACCCTATGTTATAACTGTTGCATGAGGAATCGCATCCGACATAATTATCCATCATTGATCCATTGCCTATGAGCTTTTCACATATTGATCTTTGCTTAGTTACTTTTTCGTTGCCACTGTTACGATTGCTACAAAACTGCTACTGTTACTTTTGCCACCATTACCGTTACTTCCATACTACTTTGTTACTAAATACTTTGCTGCAGATATTAAGTCTTTCAGGTGTGGTTGAATTGACAACACAGCTGCTAATACTTGAGAATATTCTTTGGCTCCCCTTGTGTCGAATCAATAAATTTGGGTTGAATATTCTACCCTTGAAAACTGTTGCGATCCCCTATACTTGTGGGTTATCCGAGGAACACACAAGTCACCAATGGTTACACCTACACAAATAAACAAATACTTGCACCCAACGCGATAATGGGGTTGTCAATCCCTTCACGGTTACTTGCGAGGATGAGATCCGATAGTGATAGGTATAAAAGATAAAAAAGTGCAAAATAAAGTAAAGGTAAATAAATTGCATCAAGGTATTTTTGGGTTTTTGGTTTTGTAGATCTAAAAATAATATGATAAAAGATAGACCCGGGGGCCATAGTTTTCACTAGAGGCTTCTCTCTTGAAAGAATGCATACGGTGCGTAAACAAATTACTGTTGAGCAATTGATAGAAAGCGCAAAGTTATGACGATATCTAAGGCAATGATCATGAATATAGGCATCACGTTCGTGAAAAGTAGACCGACTCCTTCCTGCATCTACTACTATTACTCCACACATCAACCGCTATCCAGCATGCATCTAGTGTATTAAGTTAACAAGAACGGAGTAACGCCTTAAGCAATAAACCCAACCTTTTTATCCTTAGTGGCAACAATACAAATACGTGTCATGTCCCCTCCTGTCATTGGGTATGAGCACCGCAAGATTGAACCCACTACAAAGCACCTCTCCCATTGCAAGAAAAGTCAATCTAGTTGGCCAAACCAAATCAGTAGATCGGAGAGAAATACAAAGCTATCTTAATCATGCATAAAGGAGTTCAGAGAAGACTCAAATAATATTCATAGATAATCTGATCTTAGATCCACAATTCATCGGATCTCAACAAACGCACCACAAACGAAGATTACGTCGAATAGATGTCCAAGAATACCGAGGAGAACATTGTATAGAGATCAAAGAGAGAGAATCCATCTAGCTACTGTCTATGAACCTGTAGGTCTGTGGTAAACTACTCACACATCATCGAAAGGGTAGCAAAGTTGATGTAGAGGCCCTCCGTGATCGAATCCCCCTCCGACGGAGTAAGTGGAAAAGGTCTCCAGATGGGAACTCACGAGGACAGAAACTTGCGCGTATTTTTGGTGTGCTCTCTGGTATACGGGGAATATTTGGGTATTTATAGAGTAAAGATTAGGGTTAGAGGAGCATCAGGGGGCCCACAAGCCTGGGGGCGCCCCCCTAGGGCGCGCCCTCCGAGCTTGTCGCCAACTGGTGACCCCTCTGACCTCCTCCCGAAGGTTTCTGGGTGTCTTATGGTCCAAGAAAAATCCTCAGAAAGTTTCGTTCCATTTGGTATTGATTTTCTGTAAAGACAAAAAACCGAGGAAAAACAGCAACTGACACTTGGCACTAGTTTATTAGGTTAGTCCCCAAAAATGATATAAAATAGCATAATAATACATATAAAACATCCAAGATGAATAATATAATAGCATTGAACAATAAAAAATTATATATACGTTGGAGACGTATCAGTACTTCTTTAGTGATTGCCTTCGTTGGGCGGCATATTTTCACCGTTGTTGGCAAACTACCAGTAAAAATCGAGCTAAGGTTGAAGTACAAACCACTAGCCCATGACAAAAAAGCCCATAGTCGACAACATGTCAACAAAAGACAACAACCAACACCTCAAACAAAAATACAGATAGCAACCAACATGCCTAAAAAATTTAAAAAACAACAACCCAGACAACCAGGGAGAATTGGGATGGTGATTGTCCACACAATCACGGGTTGTGAAAAAAACCCGATGTCAGCTCATATTAGGTGAATGAGACATACTTATCTAGCGACGGCCTTCGCCAGGCAGTGCGCGACAACAGCGTTGGTGAAGCTGACGATGGCCGGAGGGATCCAGTGCGGGGATCTTCATCGGTGGTCTGGCCTGGCTGGATTGTCGTAGGTGAGGGCATCAGTGCATGGGTCTGGATAGTGGCGATCTAGAAATCAAAATCGAATTATCGTAGAGTGGCATGGATGATTTTTTTCAGGTTTTCTTTAGGGGGTCTTCGTGTTTGGTTTGGGGCGCTGAAGCGGTCGCGTTACACTAGGGTAGGAATAATGTTCTCCTCACGCTATCCTCATTTCGTTGGTATATCCTTTTGTCGACGAAGGGCGTGTGGAGTTGTCTCTCCGACGGGTCTCTCGTGACTCGCTCAATTTAGATTTTCGCTGGATCCGTCTAGATCCGGTCGGCTTTTGTAGTCTATGTAGTCTTTGGAGTTTCAACAAGCCTTTATTGATGTTTTTTTCCTTTGGCGCGGAGATTTCAGATTGTGTCTGTCGGCGTCTCCTGGTCGGCATCGACAACTTCTCAGCCTTTGCTTCTACAAGCTCATGAGTTTTAAAAAGTTTGCTCCGTCGAGACGGAGACCCAAAGGCGACATCGAGTTATGCTCACGACGCGCCGCTGATGGATGCAGGAGGAAGAAGAGTTCGACACCCCCAAGATTTTGAATGTATTTATGTTTTTCTGTGAGTGTGTGTATGTAAGGGCATGTGATAATTAATATATGGCCTTATGCTTTTCGCAAAAAATCCTAACTATAATTATAGATCCAACCATCGAAATAATTATAATGACATGGATTAACATGGTACCTTGAACATAACGGATGTATTGTGATTTTTTTTTTTTGCAATCATTGATTAAACTGGTGATTTTAGTATTTGCTAGTTTAATCATTCATCATGATTCTCCCTCGCGTGAGTAAATGATTTTCTGGATAAAAAGTCAGACCAATTCGGTATAAATCTAAAGTTACCAAGCTCGTTACATTTTTTTTTTAGGCAATCCAAGCTCGTTAGATTTGGAGCTCTCTTGGCGAATCCGGGTTGTGGAAGTTGGGTGGGCCTACGAGCGACTTGCTGGGAGCGCATGGTTGACGTTGGCCGGCCCGTGTAGCTTCCCTGTGCGTGCGCTTGTAGAAGGAAACTCGGGTTTGCTGGAAAATACCGCCGCTTTTGGTTCCAACAAAACCGGCTAGCAACTTTTTATGTTAAGCAATTGATAATTGTTAAAATTCATGAATTGCAAAAAAGTCAATAAACAAATAAAAAATGTTCATAAACATTAATAAATGTTCATGAATTCAAAATTGTTTGATTTTTTGTAAGCTCGCATATTTAAAAAAAGGTTGATAAACTAAAAAACATCCATGATTTTTGGAAAAATTTCATGATTTTTCAAATACAATAATATATCTAATTTTTTTGTTGAATTAAAACATACTCCCTCCGTCCCAAAATAAGTGTTTCAACTTTGTACTAGCTTTAATACAAAGTTGTACTAAAGTTGAGACACTTATTTCGGGATAGAGGGAGTATTAATGAACTAAAAATATTCATGGAATATAAAATGTTCATGAATTAAAAATTGTTCGTCAACTTTCAAATTTTCTAAAATTTAAACTAAAATTGTTCATAAATTTTGAAAAATAGTCCCAACTTAAAAAAATTCATACTTGAAAGCAATTATGAATTATAATATATGTAAAACAAAAAAACAAGAAAAATAAATTAAAAAAGAAAATAAAAGGCGCTAAATAGGAGATTTCCTAAACTGCTCTTCTCATGTGGCACCCAACTGAAAGGCGAACTACATTCACAGCAAATGCACAGAGCCTAATAAACCCATGAGAACAAATAACCCCAAAAAAAGAACGCCCCCGAACATCCACAATGCAATAGAGGGAAAACACCCTATGTAACTATGTTAAGACTGACGTGACAGGCCTCTACTCGGTATAACTCTCTGTCGCCTTATTATTCCGGAGACTGACTATGTCTTTTATTTCTCCTTTCCCTCAAACAATGTCCATCATAGGTCTAAGTTTGTCCATGTGAAGAAAGAAGCGCCAGGATTGACGTAATTGCTCCAAAAGTTTTGAGTTGCCAAAGATCAAAAGACAAGCTAACTCGATGGCGCAACAGATTGCAAGGTTTAGTTTTGGTAGTCATTCAGATGGTTGTCTAACGAGTAGTGTTCGAGCATGTGCCGAGATCCAAAGCACTACACCGTCCAATAAAGGTAATCCAATGACCCACAATCCCCGTATCTTTAGCAGAAGCCTTGTTTTAGTGCCCACCAAATTTCCCGCTCGCCAAATCTACCACCCCTATGTTTTCCCTTCATGGCCTTACTCTAAAAATGGTGTATACACTAATAGGTTACCATATAAGTTAGGGAGAACTTATCAATTATGGAGTAGCCGAAGCATTCCAAGTAGATAATATTCATGAAATTTTGGCCATTCAGTGCCCTAAGAGCATCTCCAGCCGTGCCCCCAACAGCCCCCCCCCCCCTCCCCGGCGACTTTTTGGCGCCGGCGCCGAAAAAACGCCCTAGTCGCGCGCCCAGGACGTCAAAATCGTTCGGCCCGTTTTTGGGCCCGGCGATCGCAGGCCGAACCCGGCACACTGGGGGGCGCTCGGGGGCTCCGACGCAAGGGAAAAGCACGTCTGGCCCACACCGTCAGGCGAAAAGTCAAGTCTTTCTTCCAGATTCGCCTCCCACCCCCCGCGCGCTCGGCCGCCAACCGGCAGTATCCCGGCGCCGCCCACCGCCCGCCACCGCTAGATAGTCCATCCCCGCTGGAAAAAGAGCAGAGGTTTCACCAAGGCAACCCCTCCACCAGCAGCTGGGCGATTTTTCCGGCGTTTCCGGCCGTGGAGGGGCAGTGTAGTGGCGGGTACGCACCCACCGTGCCCGCAAGGTGTTCGGCGATTTGCCTGCCTCGGCAATGGACTCGGACGACGAGGAAGCGCTCGCCGCGCTGCTGGAGGAGGAAGCCGAGGTCGACGTCTAGGAAGAGGAACATCTCATGGTCCTCGCCGCCCTCGCCGGCCTACTGGCGAGCAATGAAAAGCCGCGGCGAGGTGGCTCGGTGCTGGGGCGGATGAAAGCAAAGAACCGGCATCGTCTCGAAGGCTACTGCATGCTCTACTCCGACTACTTTGCCGACGCCCCACTGCACGGCGACAAAACATTTCGGCGCCGTTATCGGATGAGCCGAAAGCTTTTCCTTAGGATTGTGAATTCCATCCGGGAGTTCGACAGCTACTTCAAGTGCAAGAAGGATTGCACCGGCAAACTTGGATTCACCTCGACCCAGAAGTGCACGACAGCGATGAGGATGCTTGCATACGGAGCTCCCTGTGATTCACTCGACGACTATGGGCGCATGGCCGAGTCCACCACCAGTGAGTGTTTCTACAAGTTCTGCCGGGCAGTGGTGGCAGTGTTTGGACCGCAATACTTGCGAACACCCAATGCGGAAGACACTTCTCGGATCCTAGCACAGAATGCAGCAAGAGGATTTCCTGGGATGCTTGGAAGCATCAATTGCATGCATTGGAAATGGAAGAACTCCCCATTTGCTTGGCAGGGGATGTACAAAGGTGCCAAAGGCGGTTGTAATATGGTACTTGAGGCGGTGGCCACACAGGACCTCTGGATTTGGCACTCCTTCTTTGATATGCCAGGAACTCACAATGACATCAACGTGCTGCAGTGCTCCCCTGTCTTTGCCAAGCTTGTTGAAGGTCATTCTCCTCCGGTCAACTTCGAGGTCAATGGGCGGCACTAAAACAAGGGGTACTACCTAGCTGATGGCATCTATCCGAGATGGTCTACATTTGTGAAGACTATCTCAAACGCTGTGCCAGGAGGCAAAAGTCTCACTTTGCCAAGGTGCAGGAGGCTTGCAGGAAGGATGTCGAGCGGGCATTTGGTGTGCTCCAATCTCGATTTGCTGTTGTCCGGTACCCTGCTCAGACCTGGTCGAAAGATCAAATGTGGGAGATCATGACTTGCTGTGTTATCTTGCACAACATGATCATCGAGAGCGAGCAGGAAGAGCCAGTGTTTGACACTGAACCATACTACAGGCAGGGTCCTCTAGCCGAAGTTGATCACCAGCTACCGGCAACCTGGACTGTCTACCTCAGTATGCGTCAGGGGATCCGAGACCCACAGGTGCATCATCAACTGCAGCAGGATCTAGTGGAGCACCTATGGAGGATCAAGGGCGATGCCTAGCTCGACGTGTGATGAGTTTTTATTTGTTGAACTATATAATTTGTATTGAACTATTTGTTGTTGCACTATTTTGTTTAACTATTTGATTTTCTGTGATGAACTATGTGATAAAAAATTATTTATGTTGAGAATTCAACGCCGAACCACGACGAACCATGCCGAATATGGGCCGATTCTCGCCCATATGGGACCTTTATTCGCCGAAAGTGGGCCGAAAACTGGGCCAATATCAGCGGCTGGGGGCAACGGCTGGATGCCCAACCGCCCCCAACGCCGATTCTACCGCCGGCTCGCCCTCAGGCGGCGATTTTTATGCCTCCTGGGGGGGGGGGGGCAACGGCTGGAGATGCTCTAACTCATCAACAAAAATATTATCAGGAGAAGGCTTGGGAGAAACTTTGGGCCATTCAGTTCCCTAACAAGATGAAGATTGTGCTTACCTACAAGCTCCCAAATCCAGACGCGATCATCACCCACAAGGTACGACTGCTATTTTTGCAACACAGAGAAAATATTGAACATTGTTTTCCATAATGCCAATATGTAAAAGAATTTGAGAGGGAAATAAAAGAGAGCTATGGAATTTTCCTAAAACTAAAGAAATTTACTTATATTAGGAAATGGTTACTCGACTGGATAGTGGAAGCATCACCCTCCCAAGCTATGATCATGGATGTCGCTTTGTGGCACATTTGGGAGAACATAAAAAAAACTATCACAATGGTGAGGTGCCAGTTAATCCTCTTTGTGTGGTGGGGCAAATCAAGGCCTATACTGAATTCATTATTGTGTATAATGTTGGCTCATCAGGTTCCAATAGACGTGAGACCTCAACCTTAACCCAAAAATGGTCTCCACCGTTGGAAGGTTGATTGCAGAATGTTGATCAATGTAGATGATGCAATTTTCTCCCACTCCTGACAAGTTTCCTATGGAGTTGTGGTGCGAGATCATCTAGGGACACATTTTGCTGCATATCGATGCTCTTATATTGATCACATCCGAAACCTAGAAGTGGTTAAAGCTCTTGCTGTTTGGCAAGCCCTCGTCTTTGTTGAAGATGCAGGTTTTTTAAGATTTCAGTGGCCTTCGATCGCATGTCGCAGATGAACAAGGTGTGAGATGTGAGCTTCGACATAGTCCATGATATTAAAAGTAGGTCTACAAAGTTTCTATCCTATGATTTTATCCATGTCAGACGTTGTTTTCACGAGGCGGCTCATGTACTAGCAAAATCTGTACAACATGACATTGGGTCATGTTGGTCTAATGAGATATCTGATGAAATCATAGCCATTATTTTGTAATGAACATGTTTATACGTGAATGAGTGAAATGGTATCGCCATTTTTTTAAACCCTCAAGCTCGTAAGAGCAACTCTAGCAGACCCCGCATCCCGCCCCGAACCGTAAAATAACCGCCAAAATGCGGGTCGGGGCGGAAAAACCAGCCCGATCAAACCCCGCATCTCGCCCCGGCCCGCAAAAAATTTTAGGGGGCGCGGCAAAACCCCGAGCCCAACCCAGGAAAACGCGGGTTTCCCCCTCGCGGCTGCGGTGCCCTGCATATAAGCGGAAGCGGTTGGTGGGGGGACATTTCATCCCGCGCTTTCTCCCACCAACCACCTCTCCTCTCCCCCCTCGCGCCGCCGCCGGCCGCCGCCTAAGATTCCGGCGACCGCAGCCGGCAGGAGCACGCCGGAAGGCCGCCACGCGCACGAGGCCTATCCCCCCTGCGTCGGCGGGCCGCCGGATTTGCAGATCTGCGGCACTTCATCGCGGGCCGCCGGATTTGGCTTTTTCCGGCCGCCGGTTGCTGCCCCAAGCGATGGAGTGGTCGGGGAGCCTCTCCCGCAGCCCAGGCAAGGGCGCATCGCCGCATGCAGGTGCGAGTTCGTCCAACCGCCGTCGCCGAAGGTTTGCGGGCATGGACTCGTCCGGCCGTCCACCGGGCTCGGCGCTCGCGCAGCGTCTTTGTGGCTTGCCGATGCCGCTCATAGAGTGCGACGATTGCACGCGGAAAGTGCTGCGGCTCACTTCGAGCACGCCGAAGCACCCCGGATGGGTGTTCTTCAAATGCGAAAATGAAGAGTGCGACGACTGCACGCTTGCTCATTCTTTTGTGTAGGACGAAGGATGCTCATTTTGGTTTTGAGAAGGGCAATACATTGATTTGTTGATAGAAAGAAATTTAATAGATGTTAGTGCACTCCTTAGCACAATCGAAGGCAATGATGCGGCTGCATGTGGAACTAGAGGGGAAGCAATATCTACTTCTTCCGAACCAAAGATGAAGAAAGAAGAATGCAAAATCAAGAATCCACAGATCAACAACGAATGCATGGAGAAGATATTAGTCCAACTAGTGGGAGCAGTTATGGAAGTTGGAAATCTTCTAAAATGCATACTTGTAGTTCTTGTTTTCTTTGGTCTTGCTATTCTAGCAAAAATTCGGTGATGCCTTTTGTATCCAATGTTGTTAATAAAGCAAAGTAATGCAATATGGTAGATCAAATTAAGTTATAAATTTAAGTTTTGTGGGCCAGGAGGAGTTGCGCCAGATCAGACGCCGCAACCCCAACCCGTAAAAGAGCATATTCTGGGAATATCCTTTTTTATGGGTCCATTATGCGGGGTCTGCAACTGCAGATTACAAATGGTGACCGGGCACCCATTTTAAAAACAGTTCTTTTACAATGTAAAAACATGATCTTTATTGTAAACACATATACATGTATATTACATATGTATAAAATTTCATAATATTTTACTTTCAGACGTGGCCTACAAAAAAGAGAAATATGTATTTTCAATTGGGCCGCCTTTTGTTTGTATTTGGTCGGAATTTTGTTTTTTTGTGTAACTTACAACTTACATTTTTTCAGAACAAAAATTCATGGATCCATAGTGAACACATACAAGTTTCCATGTTTTTTTAACTTTAAAGCATGATTTTTGAACTTTCCGGAAAAAAGAGTACCATAACTTCGTACTCGATTCCTCCTCCCCTTTTAGCATACTAGTAAATGCGTACCTATAATGCACGGTGATATTAGGGAGGAAATTATTTGCACGTTGATATTAGGCAGGATATCAATTATGTGTTAATTATATAATTATCACAAATATTGATATTTTGTATGATATTAATTGCATGCTAAATATGCGAGTGCTCACCATTGGAGAAATCTAGGTCGTTGGATTGGATGGTTTGATGACCGAGATTAATTGCTCCGCCCCTTTGCTTTTCTTTATATTGCTATATAAACCAGTAAAAGCATATGTATAATGCACGTTGATATCAGGAGAAAATTAATTGTATGTTGATATAGGGAGAACATTAATTGCATGTTGATATTACGTTTTAATTAGGCGATTAGCATAGACGCCGAAATTTGGTATGTATGAAATGCACGCTAAATATGTTGGGCGCTCACCATTGGAACAATCTAGGTCGTTGAACTGTGGTTCGATGATCAAGATTAAGTGCATCGGCCTCTTTGATTTATTTTATATATATTAGTACAGATATAGATGCTTATGCAGCATCCCAATTTTCAATAAGCTTATGGGCAAATACAATACTAGATGCGCGCGCTAGTGGTCAGAGGGAGTAGGAAGAGAAAAGTAACGTATGTAGATCTACGGTGCACATGCCGTAGAAACGCAAAATGAAGTGCCCCGTTGAGTGCATCTGGGTTTGAGTAAACCTTGCTCAAAGAAAGTCAAAGGAGCTTAGCCTAAAAGCGACGATCGGATCCAGCTAAAACCCGGCCCGGCCCGGCCCGGCCCGGATAGGGACTATAAGTAACCGAGCTCGTCAGCCTGAGCAGACGCACCTCATCTCTTTTCCTCCCCGGTACCCGGAATATTCTGGGGAGAAAACGGAAAAACCAGTCTCCAGCAGCTCCCCGATTCCCTCCATCAGTTTTCGGTCTCCCCGGTTCCGAGCTCGTCCACTGGTCCTGCGACGTCGCCGACCGCCGCTCCGGAACCCCCCTCCTTCCCGCCGGCACGCAGCCGCTCCGTCTCTCGCAGGTTCGTCCCCGTGCCATTTTTTTCATTCTCAGATCGAGGGGTTGACCTGCGGGAGTGAGACAGAGAGAGACAATTATGGCCATCCATGGCGATGCGTCGGTGAGCCGCTACTCCGGCGAGCGGGGGGCGGGGCCGCCGGGGCATGCTGCTGTGAGTGACGGGGAATATGGGCGCGGGGTCGGTAGATCTGGCGGGGCCGGGCACGGGGTGGCCGGCGCTCGCTGTCGGTGGCGGGGATGATGAAGCGCTGTCGGTGTTGGATTTTGTTTTGTCCCTTCTTGGAAGAAACGAAACCACACAAGGGGTCTATTATTGCTTTCGTCAAGCAGTCGGCTAGTAATTCATTCATTATTGCTTTTGTTAAGCGGTCCGCTAGCCATCCGCCATCCTGTGGCCTTGGTGAATAGTGATGGATGCTCATTTGACCTGGTATGATTGAACCCGGCTTCGTCAGTCAATCCTCACGTTTGCTAATGTGGCCGGTCAGTGTCTCCTACATATCTTGATTGAATAGACATGATTAGGCCCCACGATTTTACTAGTTACATTTTGTACCACGTGTTGAAACAAGTTCTACGCCTTAGTTGTCTATAAGCTGGTTGTTTGGCATAAGATGTTATTGTTTGCCGTAAGAAGTTGGAGTCCTATGATATTTTGTTGCCATCTTAAAGCTTTTTAACTTGCGTGGGTGCAGAATGGCGCTCAACAAGGAGTACACTTACGCGGACTTGGAGAAGGAGCCCTACTGGCCATTCGAGAAGCTGCGGATCTCGATCACTGGCGCTGGTGGGTTCATAGCCTCCCACATTGCAAAGCGCCTCAAGGGCGAGGGGCACTACATCATCGCCTCTGACTGGAAGAGGAACGAACACATGGAAGAGGATATGTTCTGCCATGAGTTTCACCTTGCTGATCTGAGGGTCATGGACAACTGCCTCAAGGTAACCACTGGGGTTGACCATGTTTTCAATCTCGCAGCTGATATGGGAGGGATGGGCTTCATCCAGTCCAACCATTCTGTCATCATGTACAACAACACTATGATCAGCTTTAACATGCTTGAGGCTGGTAGAATCAATGGTGTCAAGAGGTAACAATCCATCCAGTACTAGCTTCTATGGACCTCTTGTTTTTTCACCTAGGGAAGCTATAAGATGCTAACTGCTATTTCTGTTATGTCTGTCTTTTTTCGACAAAGGTTTAGGTCTGTCTGTCCAAAGAAAATCCTATAAATGCATAAACTGCCAACATATAGTGTGCATTAGGCAGCAGTATGTTCCACTTCTTATAATAAAGGGGGCTTATCAACATCTTTGTTCAGTTCATGGATACGGAGAAATGAATGTTCCACATTAAGTACATTATTAGGGAAAAGTAGTAGAATTCCTATTTATGCATCATAGTTATGTTTGCTGACGGATAACATTCAAATGGGCCCATATAGGGGAAGTTTTTATTGGTGTACTTTTTGCAAGGTGATGGGTTGATATAGTGACTCTTTGTTACATTGGCGTTAAGACCAGAAAATATTAAAATCTTTGAAGACCATCTTATCTGCCCCTACCTTTTATCTCACAATATTCATTTACATAATTAGTGTCATATTTAGCAAATACGTAATGGTTTGGTAAGCTTAGAAGCGATGAAAAAAAAACTGATCCTTGAAAACATTGTCCTGAACTCATCACAAGAAAGAAGAATATGTGTTCAACTACAATAATTTTGACCTAATGCGGAAAGTTGCAGTTTTGTTTAGTCACGCAGATGGAAGGAAGGAAAACATATTACAACAGCAAAACAATAACCTGAACAGCTGACTGAAACTAAATATTATTGAACTTCAATTTCCTTCCTGCAGGTTCTTTTATGCCTCGAGTGCTTGCATCTACCCTGAATTTAAGCAGTTGGAAACTGTAGTTAGCTTGAAGGAGGCAGATGCTTGGCCTGCAGAGGTTTCAAAACTTTTGCACTCATATATGTTTCTTTATGAACTAACACCTTAATTATTGTGATAAAATAGCACTAACTTCTGCAATGCCTTATCTTTAGCCTCAAGATGCCTATGGCTTGGAGAAACTTGCTACTGAGGAATTGTGCAAGCACTACACAAAGGACTTTGACATTGAGTGCCGGATTGGTCGCTTTCACAATATATATGGTCCATATGGGACATGGAAGGGTAAGATTTTATCTGGTAGTTAGTAGTATCTATGTGTTTTTCTTAATGTGTTGGTTGCTTCTTTTTTTTTTGCGGGGTAATGTGTTGTTTGCTAGCTATTAAAGTTTGACAATTGTTTTGGCTATATAGGTGGAAGGGAGAAGGCACCTGCTGCTTTCTGCAGAAAGGCTCTAACCTCCACTGACCGGTTTGAGATGTGGGGAGATGGTCTGCAGACTAGATCCTTCACATTTATTGATGAATGTGTGGAGGGTGTCCTCAGGTATTTTTTTTACCAACTTATGTTTATATAGTCCAGTATTTCTTATTTTTTCTATCAAATTCGGTACTGGTATGTCTACTTTTTTGCTTTTGCTGAAATATGCTTTACATTAGCATGAAATAGATTTTGCATGAATTGCTCTATTTAGTGTGGATAATAAGACAATTTTTGCTGAGATGACAATTAATGGACTGCAGCTTTAGTTCTGACTTCCAAGAGAAGCATCAGTTGTTTTAGCTTTCTAGACTTAAAAGTTTCATATGAGATGTTGATTTCCAGTTGACAGAATTGCAATTTGAGAACCACCTGTTGGTAGATTAGTTTCTTAATTGATTGTGATGGCCCAGCAAGCAATTTTATCTCACAACTATTCCAAAAGCTGCAGTGATTTCATTTACTTTTTAGGAAACTCACAAGTTCTATTGCAAATTCTGTGATGTATAGGCTATTCTTATCAAAATACTGCACATGTGTTCCTAATGAGTATCATGTTAAACCGTTGAATCTTCGTTCTCATCCTACCATAAATAAATAAATTATAAAGTTCTCTCCTTTGTTCAAGAGCAATTTAATTTTTATGGCTGGCTAAAGAATTGTTTTTTCAACCTTCAGGCTCACAAAGTCTGATTTCTGCGAGCCTGTAAACATCGGAAGTGACGAAATGGTGAGCATGAACGAGATGGCTGAGATAGTCCTGAGCTTCGAGAACAAGCAGCTGCCCATCCACCACATCCCTGGCCCCGAGGGTGTCCGTGGCCGCAACTCTGACAACACGCTCATCAAGGAGAAGCTTGGCTGGGCTCCAACCATGAGGCTGAAGGTACCCTCCCAAAATTTTCAGAAGAATCTTTTTGTTCTGTTCAGTCACACATATACAGATGCTCATCAGTCATCAAACTGAATCCAAATTCTGCCTGCAGGATGGGCTCAGGATCACGTATTCTTGGATCAAGGAGCAGCTGGAGAAGGAAAAGTCTGAAGGCACCGACATGTCCGCATACGGAACATCCAAGGTCTGCACCACGCAGGCACCGGTCCAGCTTGGCTCCCTTCGCGCCGCAGATGGCAAGGAGTGAACACAGCTCTAGGCAAGGAGATCAGTTGTTTGTCAGTTGTCACACCATTTCTTGATTCAGTCTGAACTTTCACATACTGCATGAGATTTGTAGCCTTTTGTGCTGTTGTAAACGGGAATAACTGCTTGGTGCAAGAGGATGTTTTGTTAAACATTTTATTTATATACATGTAAAATCTGGTCAGTTCGTCTTATGAAAACAATGAAATAATAGTTTGTTACTTTGTGAGATATCTACGAGCCATTGTTTTGGACCTTCTTTTAGAATGATAATTTTTTAGGGTATCTTCTGAAATAACCGAAAATATATTTCTAGCAGAGGAAGATATATATTTGCTCTCAACTTTTAGGAGTATTTTTCTGTCTCGACATTTTTTAACCCCTCTCTAGACATGGCGTTTCTTGTTAATTTCTCGAGGCATAGAATAGATGCCCAAATCGAACGGGCTCACCGTCTTTATTTGGTATTCGGCGGGTTTCTTGTTCTCTTTTTCTTTGTTTCTTCCTTTTCTTCTTTTTTCTATTCTGTTTTTCAGATTTATGAGCATTTTTGAAACATGTTCACAGTTTTTAAAATTCGTGGCTATTTAAGTTTTTTTATATTCACGAATTTCTTTAACTAATTAAATATTTTTAACTAATTAAATTATTTCCCTGAAAAAGCCGGTGAAAAACCATTAAAAAGCAGCAAAGACTCGGACAATTCCATGAAAAATCGCAAACGCTATATCTCGCCAATTGTGAAATATAGCCCGTGCTTGCCTCATAGCGCCCTGATGCGAGCTGGCACAGTACCAGAGCCTGTGGAAAGAGAGGGTTGGTATTTGTTTTCGTGGTTTAGTTTTCTATGCGTTTTTCCTTTCTTTTTATCTATTTTCCTTCTTTTTCATTGTCTCCTTTTATTTTTATTTTTTCATTATACTTTTTTGTATTGTTTCCTAATTTTCTTTTCTGTGATTCGGTCTTAGGAAAATATGAATATTTTTAATACATGATGAGTATTTTTCTAATACACTATTAATTTTTTTAATACTTGATGAATATTATTGAACCCTCTGTAAAAATAATATAAGATCGTTTAGGTAACTACTTTAGTAATCTAAATGATCTTATATTTCTTTAAAAAGAGGGTACATGATGATTATTTTTTAAATATATAATTAAATTTTTTATTACACATTGAAACGTTTTGTGAAATACATGATGAATATTTTTAAAATACATGACAAACACTTTAAGTATGCGATCAACATTAAGTTTGAATTGCACAATGAATAGTTTTATGAAATACATGATGATTTTTTAATTTGCCATGACAATTTTGTAAATACACGACTTGCAATTTTAATACATGAGGGGTATATTTTTAATGCATAATGGATAATTTTTGGAAATACATGGTGACCATTTTTTAATGCACCCCATCCTCCCAACAACATATAACCCACACCCAACTAGACTAATCCAATGCAAATTACTCGCATCACCCCGCTGACGGTGTCCTGGACTAGAGGGTACTCATCACGTCGTCTCCCGATCAGTTGGATTGGGCCGAGGACCCCCATGGCCTTATACTCATGGGCCAGTTCGGACAGCTGCCGCATACAAGGAAGATTCCACAAGACTTGGTGATCAAGACAAGGACTCCTCCCCACCGGCGTATTCGGCTAGGACTCTTGTTATCCTAGGCCTCTGGTGCATTATATAAACCGAGGCCAGGCTAGTCGTTAGAGATATATACAACAATCATACCATAGGCTAGCTTCTAGGGTTTAGCCTCTACGATCTCGTGGTAGATCAACTCTTGTAATACTCATATCATCAAGATCAATCAAGTAGGAAGTAGGGTATTACCTCCATCGAGAGGGCCCGAACCTGGGTAAACATCGTGTCCCCCGCCTCCTGTTACCATCCGCCTTAGACGCACAGTTTGGGACCCCCTACCCGAGATCCGCCGGTTTTGACACCGACATTGGTGCTTTCATTGAGAGCTCCGTTGTGTGATCGGCAAAAGGATCAATGACTCGACTGCAAATCAACTGCGACGTCGGTTTCTTCGTCACCGACTCGACTGGTCACCTTGGCTGGACCGAGGACTGCGCCCTACCTCCGATCGTCATGTTCGGAGGAGGGACTTCATCAACATCAACTCCGATCTCTATCAAGATCATGGAGAAATCATCCAGGGAGCCCGGGGGCTCAACGTCAACATTGCCCTCGGGCGACCGTGCTGTTTTTCTGGACAGCGAGCTTGTATCCGCCGCCACCGCCTCCTCAAGTGTCGTTCTAACGATTGATTCGGTGGAATTGTGCGGAATTGAGTCTACAACAGCCCTGGAAAATTTCGTCGAGTTCCGATGGAGGAACCTCTGGCAATCCACGATATATCGGAGCCCTGTCAAATCTGGACGGGAATCTGGAGAAGTTCAGGGCGTGGTGTCCAGCTTCTAGCTCGGACGTCCTTTTGAAGATCCAACCGTTGATCGGCCGCGGAATTCCTATATCTACCACCCCTCAAAATTTCAGCTCGATCAGACCGTCCAAACTCCGGGAACCTTCCGATTAGTGCATCACTTTTCGGATCTGTTTTCTGCGCGAGAACGAATCCGACCCGAATTCATCTTTTTTATAAACGAGATTTCGGACATCCTTTTTGAAGGAAGTTTTGTATGGGGTATTGTGTTTTGTTCCCAAACACATCTCGCTAATTTTGAAGTCTTTTCCAATATGATCTTCACCATTGCACTTGTGTCAAACCAGCCCGACAACGTCGCTCTACGGCTGCCGACCTGCGCTAGACACGTTGTCACTTTATTGAGCCGAGCTCAATTTTTTCAGATCATCATCTCGGCAAGCCGAACAAGAGTTCGGCATCGCGAAGTATACATCGCCGCCCCACGGATTACACGGAGCGGGCACACCGGCATGGCCGCACGGTCACTTCATCAAGCCGGCGTTGACCACGTCACGACCGGCATCGGCAGGGCCGCACTGTTGCTTCTTCAAGCCGATGTCCATCACGCCGACCTACTTTGACTCATCGGCTGACATCGAGGCTTCGACATCACGGCTGGACGGGGGCTTCACCATCTCTTCATCAACCTACTCCGGAGACTTCAGCGTCACTAGCCGATCAGCTTCGTCACGTTAGCTGGACCGAGGGCTTTGCCTCGGCAAGCCAACCTTTGCCAGCATCGCCATGCCGTCGCTTTATCGCCCATCAGGCAATGGGTGTGCGGATCGAGTCCCAATTTTGGGAGTCACCTTTCTTCGGATTGCTACAACAAATAAACCAGGTGCTATTAATCCTAGTAATTTTTGCTTGTTTGGGTTTATTTTTCCCAATAAATTATTACTCTGGTTTGTTCCATCGTCTGTACATAGGTCTATCGAACGATGGCCGCACTAACGACGGTCGCCATGGTGGTTGGGTCAGGTTCCGTACATAGTCCGGCGCACGCCGCATCCGGAACTCGGACCGACCTGTGAATTCAGGCTTTGCCACGCCTTTACCGCATCACGCCGACGCCCTGCATCGACATTCACTTCGGCGCGCAGGCCATATTTTCTTTTATTACTCACTTTGCATAAATTATTTATTATGCAATGATTTTTTTAATTATTATTATTACTATTATCTCCGGTTTGCACTATTTTTTTGTGCACAGGAAAATGATCTGGGTCGGGCAGTATCGTCAACTCGGTGTACTGACATACCACGTCACCTCGGCAGGACGTGGGGCTTCGTCAACACTTCATTACCCCACGCCGGGGACTTCGACGTCACTCTGCCGCCCTGCATTGGCCGTGCTATGTCACCACTTCGGAGTGCTGAGCTCTTCGCTCCGCCACCCCGAGACCGGCTTGGGGGATGGAACCTTGTCCCGCATCAAGCTCGGACCGCGTCATCAATACCGAACACATTAACCAGCTAAGTTGCCTTCATGCTCAAAGTTTTAATTTTTTAACTTGTGTTCGGTTCGACCAAGCATTATACTTTTTTAGAAAAAAGTTGCTTGTAAAAATCTCATTGTTGTTTGTGACACACAAATTCAAATAGCCCGTTTACTTGGGGGCTTCCTTTATGAAGCCTTTCCTCTTGCAAATGATTACACTTGTACCGCTTCGTTCCTTGTTCGTGTATTACGCCACAATATGCACCATGTTGACTTAAGCGATTTGCAAGCTGGGTTGCCTCGCTCCTGTGTTTACCCCTACGTTCCCGATTGTTCGGCTAGGGAGTAAATGGAGCACCTCTGCGATTGTCACGATCGGGTCATCCGAGCCGGACCTCAGACTTGGTGAAGCCGAAAGCTAGCGCTCCTATTGTTTTCAATTATGGTCGGCACACAGCGGAACTCATGAGTACAAAAAATCTATTGCACAAGTCTCATAGTAGCAATGAGCAACCGAAGAAAGGTATCGGTGGGGGTACTATTTTCCTCGAAGATGCTTCTTACACTTCGTCAGTAATATAACATAAGTTCCCTGAGCGCGCTTTGTCTGTTACAGCCTTATGGCCTGATTGCCTGGTTATCGGAAACACCGTCGATATTCTCGACAGGTGGAGTACATAACACTTTTCGGCCCTTGACCGAAGAGGGAGAAGCCGACGGTCGGTTAAGACGCGTTTAAAGTGAAGGAAATATGCCCTAGAGGCAATAATAAAGTATTATATATTTCCTTATATCATGATAAATGTTTATTATTCATGCTAGAATTGTATTAACCGGAAACATAATACATGTGTGAATATATAGACAAACAGAGTGTCACTAGTATGCCTCTACTTGACTAGCTCGTTAATCAAAGATGGTTATGTTTCCTAGCCATAGACATAAGTTGTCATTTGATTAACGAGATCACCTCATTAGGAGAATGACGTGATTGACTTGACCCATTCCGTTAGCTTAGCACTCGATCGTTTAGTATGTTGCTATTGCTTTCTTCATGACTTATACATGTTCCTATGACTATGAGATTATGCAACTCCCGTTTACCGGAGGAACACTTTGTGTGCTACCAAACGTCACAACGTAAATGGGTGATTATAAAGGTGCTCTACAGGTGTCTCCAAAGGTACTTGTTGGGTTGGCGTATTTCGAGATTAGGATTTGTCACTCCAATTGTCGGAGAGGTATCTCTGGGCCCACTCGGTAATGCACATCACTATAAGCCTTGCAAGCATTGTGACTAATGAGTTAGTTGCGGGATGATGTGTTACGGAACGAGTAAAGAGACTTGCCGGTAACGAGATTGAACTAGCTATCGAGATACCGACGATCAAATCTCGGGCAAGTAACATACCGGTGACAAAGGGAACAATGTATGTTGTTATGCGGTCTGACCGATAAAGATCTTCGTAGAATATGTGGGAGCCAATATGGGCATCCAGGTCCCGCTATTAGTTATTGACCGGAGACGTGTCTCGGTCATGTCTACATAGTTCTCGAACCCGTAGGGTCCGCACGCTTAACGTTACGATGACAGTTTTATTGAGTTTTGATGTACCGAAGGAGTTCGGAGTCCCGAATGAGATCGGGGATATGACGAGGAGTCTTGAAATGGTCGAGATGTAAAAATCTATATATTGGACGACTATATTCGGACTTCGGAAAGGTTCCGAGTGATTCGGGTATTTTTGGAGTACCGGAGAGTTACGGGAATTCGTATTGGGCCTTAATGGGCCATACGGGAAAGGAGAGAAAGGCCTCAAAAGGTGGCCGCACCCCTCCCCATGGTCTGGTCCGAATTGGACTAGGGAAGGGGGGCGCACCCTTCCTTCTTTCTCCTTCCCCCTTCCCTTCTCCTACTCCCACAAGGAAAGGAGGAGTCCTACTCCCGGTGGGAGTAGGACTCCCCCTATGGCGCGCCTCTCCCCTTGGCCGGTTGCCTCCCCCTCGCTCCTTTATATACGGGGGCAGGGGGGCACCCCAGAGACACAACAATTGATCCTTGAGATCTCTTAGCCGTGTGCGGTGCCCCCCTCCACCATATTACACCTCGATAATACCGTTGCGGAGCTTAGGCGAAGCCCTACGTCGGTGGAACATCATCATCGTCACCACGCCGTCGTGCTGACGAAACTCTCCCTCAACACTCGGCTGGATCGGAGTTCGAGGGACGTCATCGAGCTGAACGTGTGTAGAACTCGGAGGTGCCGTACGTTCGGTACTTGATCGGTCGGATCGTGAAGACGTACGACTACATCAACCACGTTGTGATAACGCTTCCGCTGTCGGTCTACGAGGATACGTGGACAACACTCTCCCCTCTCGTTGCTATGCATCACCATGATCTTGCGTGTGCGTAGATTTTTTTTTGAAATTACTACGTTCCCCAACATAAAGTTCGGGTGAACACAGATATGATATAAGTACTTAGGTACGTAGAATCATTTTACATAAAATTCTTTTACCCAAGTCACTTGGGGGCTCTTAAATTTATATGAGCCATTTTATAATAAGTGTTCTTCTTCTTAGTCGTTGCAAAGTTTTTATTATTATTATTTATCACTCTTTTTTTTCGACATGAGTGTGTGGTCACTAGCCGGGGAGCCTAATTTCTCTCTCAAAGCCGCTAGAGTTTAGTTTGCTAAACTGGCCTAATGAAAAGTACTCCGCCTTCGGGATAGGAGGTTGAAGCCATAGGCTGACCCGCTTGAAGTCTTGAGATAGGATGTGTCATGTTAAAGCACGACAGAAGCACTTTTTTTTTCTCTAAAGACCAATTTTCGATTTGGCACCGAACACTTGATCTAGTTCGGTCGTCCAGTTTTTACTAAAGTTTTTGGTTTTCCAAGTCTATGGCACTTTTAAGCTATTTGTGTGTTTCCAGGATTAGTCTCGTAGTGCGGCGCCGGACACCTTTAGGGATTCGGCAAAAACATTTTCGGACATTGATGTATATGCATCGGTTTCGAATTGCGTCTTTGGTCAATAGTTGGGTTGCCCGGCTCCTATGCTTGCCTCCTACGTTCCGCTTTGTTCGGCTAGGTGCGCAACGGGAGAACCACTGTGATTGTGCTTCCAGCTAGCATGGTTAAGCGCCTCAGTGGAGAAAGCCGAAAACTGACTGTCACAATAAGCGTAAACTGGTCAGCGATCCAATAACTGTGTTAAATGACGGGCCGTTCATAATATTGGCCGAAGTGTTTACGGCTTGACCTCGACTGTCGCCGAACACTAACCGGAGGCTAGTAACTGGCCTTCCAACTTTAAGCTCCTATGACTAAGTGAAAGTTATAAAGCCCACATATCTGATTGCCTCATTTCTGCTAACACAACCGCCGCCAGGCACCGAGACGTCGGCTAAGGGTTGTTTTGTTAGTGCGGAAACACCCTGCGTAGTATCTACCAAGGGTAGAAGCCGAAGATGGGCCACTTTCAACTGATAAACGGTCGCAATGGAGTCAAAATAATGATGTAAAGTACTTGGACACATAGAATCATTACACATAATCTGTGATTTTACTCTGGATATCGATCCTTAATTTGGCCACCCGTGCCCACATTAAGGCTCGGGGGCTACTGGGCTTCGTGCTCATTATTTATAAATATTAAAGGGGCACATCGATCCCCTGATTTAGTGTTGCCACCCGACCAGTGTCTCGGGGGCTACTGCATTGCTTATTCAATGCAGAGAATTCAAAGTGCTCAGTGTTCGGTTTGACCGAACTATGCACATACGCCTCTTCGGACAATAATAGGTACCATATGGACCTATCCGGCATCAAGCTAGTATATTGCGGCGACTTCTCACGACCCTCTCTCAGGGGCCCGTTCGCCGATCACTATTATCTCTAATATATTACACTGCGTTTTTATTCCTATTTATGCTGCCGAACTAGGAGTTGATCCTCAGGCCGATTTCACGACCTGAGTCTAAGAAGCTACTAGGATCAACAGTTTCATATTTTCCTTCAGGTGCATCTCGGATTTTAGACCGACACACACCTTGAGAGCTACTGGATATACATATACTGGCTATATATCTCGGCAGAGAATAAATTGCACCAATAAAAAATATTCACAAAAATCAGCCCGCTGTCGGGTGGTGCACCACCTCGGAAGCAGTCCGGCATAAAGCTCGGGCGCCAGTGGCTGGCTCCATAGAGGGCATTTCCGGCATTGAGCTCGGCTAAACTCCTTCAACTTTTTTAGAACCAAGGTGATCTATGACACCTCGGATACAGTCCGGCGTTGGAGCTTGGATACAGTCCGACGTTGGAGCTTGGACATAGTCCGATGTTGGAGCTCGGATACAGCCCGACGTTGGTACCCGACTGCAAAAGATACCTTGAATACAGTCCGGCGTTGGGGCTTGGACGCAAGAGGACACTGCCGCCCGGGAACAACTTCAAACCGGAGGTGTGGCATAAAAATAACAAGACATTGATAAAGGCCGAAAACTTAAAGGGGCTCCTCGGATACCCGACGTGTAAACTCGTCGATGCACTTCGGCGATCCTCAAGATTGAAGATGAGAAGATTTGTTGAACCAGTTTTCAAGACCGACAACCGAAGATGAAGAACAGTTCGGAAGAATCGAGGAGCGTCCCCAACTTGAAGACCGGTTCAGGGGGCTACTGACGGTGTCCTGGATTAGGGGGTACTCATCACGTCGTCTCCCGATCAGTTGGATTGGGCCGAGGACCCCCATGGCCTTATACTCATGGGCCAGTTCGGACAGCTGCCGCATACAAGGAAGATTCCACAAGGCTTGGTGATCAAGACAAGGACTCCTCCCCACCGGCGTATTCGGCTAGGACTCTTGTTATCCTAGGCCGCTGGTGCATTATATAAACCGGGGCCAGGCTAGTCGATAGAGATATATACAACAATCATACCATAGGCTAGCTTCTAGGGTTTAGCCTCTACGATCTCGTGGTAGATCAACTCTTGTAATACTCATATCATCAAGATCAATCAAGCAGGAAGTAGAGTATTACCTCCATCGAGAGGGCCCGAAGCTGGGTAAACATCGTGTCCCCCGCCTCCTGTTACCATCCGCCTTAGATGCACAGTTCGGGACCCCCTACCCGAGATCCGCCGGTTTTGACACCGACACCCGCCCCCTCCCACATGCACAGAAAAAACAAGTCACCTAACCCCAAATACATAGTAGTCGCAAACCCGCATTGCACACAAAACCGCTAAGTAGCCCACAAAGGAAGTGTTGCGATCACCATGTAATAGCCAGTTTGCACGACCCCGTTGTAACCAGTAGATCTCCTCTTGCTTTAAAAGATTTTCAATAAGAACAAAATCTCCTTTTGTCATGCTTGGGAATGCGCATTCATAGGACCCCTTGAAGCTTTTATAAATCTTTCTTGAGTTTATTAATTCTTTTTTTTCCAGACCTCCAAGTATATCACGGCCCCGAATGTGCAAATCCGCATTCACTGCACGTGTACCCTCAGCTAGAGATGGCCCAATACCCCACATCTTTGCTTTTTCCCATGATGCACGTACAATTTATACAACTGACTCTTCTTGGAGCCATCGAGCTTCAAATTGTTTCAGTCGACTCTTTGGGTGGTTAGGAATATTGCCATCAAAATATTTTGTATCCAGGATGAGAGGACGATAATCGGAGTGTACATGTTCTTCATTTATGACCGTAGACCGAGGAAATTTGTTCGCGCATTGCACATTACAAACCGCATGGTCAAGTCTCTCTCTAATATCGCCTCTCCTCCAAGTGAAAGGATCCCCAATACATCCCATGTATTCCAGACCGCACTCTTTCAAACAATTACGAAACTCTCACATCATTGCATTTGGTATCGCATTGCCACCCTCCTTTTTTGAAGAAAGTAGAAATTCATTAAAGTCTCCCAAACCCACCCAAGGTGAAGTGATTACCCTTATTATGCAAGTTTCGAATACCATCCCACAACAAGTTACAATCACTCTAGTTCGGATGACCATAAAACCCCGTAAAACGCCACTGTACAACATTTTCAGTCATAAACATAACATCAATAAAATTAGCCGACACATAGTTTAAAACAATCAATAAAATGACCCAATGAGGGTTGGCTTGGATGGTGGGCTGGTCTACATAGGGTACCATATTAGGACATAATCAACCGACTTGCTTCAAAAGCGCCGTAGACTGTACTAGCCATAGACCTGGAATTGGACGGGCTGAACCGATTATGCATGCCAAGTAGCTCCCTCTACATGGCTGAGAAGGCCGATGTAGCCAGGTAGGTGCACTGACCCTAGGGCGGGACCACCGGATTGGGGTCTCAACACGCGGGCCTATAGGGCAAGGTGGAAATGTAGATGTAGTGTACATCTTGGCTAAAGTTTATGGTTCCTTGGTCTAGTCATGTGCCAAATCAGTGCATCAGTGATTGACTCAGACCAAGCGGTGTTATGGACAAAATAGTACACCTTGATCAGAGCAAAATATGTTGTCATTTCCAGGGTTTGGAAGTGCGTCATGTGGGTTTTCCTCTAACACAGGATGTAAGATCCGCATCCCTCTGTCACCAGTAGATTTTATAAGTAAATATGTTTTCCCAACAAAATGGGTTAAAGGAAGTATTTTACTTAGAAACTATTTTGGGCCAACGGCTCGGTGGCTATGATAGTTAAGTTTTCTTATTTAAAATTCATGAATCCACTTTTCCCAGTGACATGTGGAGTATGTATAGTGCTCAACCCTCTTTCTATGTTGTTTTTCAGAGCCAGTGAGTTGTGAGAACTCCGGGGAGATAGAGACCAGTACTTATGATGAGATTGGTCAATTTCATGACTTAGACTTTGCTGAAGTGCAGTATGAAAAATATGGGGAAGCCGATGTTGAAGGCTATGAGGAGTAGAACCTCAGGAGGGTTTGTCTAGAAGGCTCACACTAGGAGCTGGCGGTGTTCTATCGTCGTGACCGTTTAGACTTAGTCGACATATGAGGTGTTATTGTAGTAAAAGCCTATCTGTTGATATGCATTTCTTCTATAACTCAGCATGCACATCCCTGCCGCTCGCAGGTACCACCGCCAGATGCTATTGTGCCGTGCTGGTGGACGTTTTGGTGTACACATCAATTTACTCTCCTGTCACAACACACGAGCATATGTGCTAGTTTATCAAAAAATACAATAGCCAGTACAATGAAAAGACAACCGGATGCAAACCGGCTAGTATAACATAAAATTACATTGCAAAACATACTAACATTATTCTTTCTCCGATTGTATGCTGCCCAGGGAGAATGAAAATTGCACTTAACCAACAATAAAGGAAGGGGCACCTGCAAACGTCTTCGCCACACAAACTTTAAAGATTGCAATAATCACTAGCCCCTTTAGACGAGATCTAGAAGTAAGAAGCATCGATTGGAGCAACACCCCATGCAAAACATGGTTGTTGTCCATCACCATCAGATAGAGGTAGACCCAGCCATGGACAGCTCGGCCCGAAAGCCCGAAGATAAGCCCTAACAGGGCATAAATCAATATTTTATTAAAAATATAGGTATAATATATCATTTAAATAGCCTGAAATTCATTATGTCAATAAAACACACATTGTTCATGTGTTTCAGGCCGGGCCGGGCTCGAGCTTAAAATTTTGAGGTCGAGCTTTGCAAAGCCCAGCTCAAAGAACGTCCAGGTTTAGACATAGGGTTGGAGAAACCGGACCATATTACAGTAGATGTCAAAATTGTCGCTCCAATGGCCAACCAGCTGCTCTTTGTAAAGGGCACACCAACTATCAAGATCTGAAACGCGTCAATAGGTCTAGGATCGAGAGACACAAACTCTCACATGCTCTTCACCGGCGGCGGATGGAACATCGTAGAGACAGGGAGAGACCGAAGGGACCTTATTTCAACATGCCATCACCGCCACCACCTAGTCGATGTCGCTGAAGAAACAAAACCTAGGAGAAAAAAAGAATGGACGGGTCCCCACTATTGCCGCCGACAAAGCCACCGGACGAGGAAGAGAAGGGGGAGCGACGCGGCGGTGTGCGGAAGAAACTTGGCGACGGCGGCCAGGGTTGAGAGAGGCTGTGCTACCAAGATCGAGATATTTTGCGGCGGGATGGTGTGCGACTGGTGCACTGGCGGAGCGCTCCGGTGGGCGAGGTATGGCGCCTGCCATTCCTTGATTATTGGCAAAAAAAAATTATACGTATGTATCTATCACTCGGCCGCTCTCTGTCTCCGCTCGCAGGAGCCAGGTAGCCAGCAGTGGCCTCGAGCCCTCGAACGCAGCCGGCTCCAGCGCCCTCTGCCCACGACCCCACGTCCCCTCTGGTCCCACCCACCTAAAAAAAAGAAAACCAACGACCCAGCCGCGACCACGCAGTCCACGCTCCGTCCCTGCCCACTCTGTCCCTGCCCGAGACCCAAACCTAGCTAGCGCGGCGGGCCGACGGCGGCGGCTTACCTGGCGCGAGGACCAAGCGGGCGCGGGCGGCGGAACCGCGGAAGGCTGGGGCGGCGGCTCCAGTGGCGCAGCAAGCGACGGCAGCAGCAAGCGGCGGCTCCGGCGGCGGCTTCAGCAGCAGCTCCGGCGGCGACTCCAGCGGCGCGGCGGCTTCAACGGCGGCTCCAGCAGGTAATCCCCATGTCCACTCCTCTGCGGCTCTGCCCATGACCGAACTCTGAAGTCTGAACTTTGATGGCAGTGGCTTTTTTGTTCTGTCAAAGTGTCAATTGTTTAGATTGCTAGAAGATGGTAATTGTTTAGACCTAATAAGATGCCCAACCGGCTCATTTTTGTCTAGATTGCTAGAAGATGGAAGGAAAGGGAAAGGGACTAGTAAATCCAAAGAAAAGAGGAAGAGGTAATATCTCATTTTTCTGAAATTTTGTAGCAATTTTGAACAGCAGCTTGAAGCCTTAAATTCAACCATGTTTTAGTGATATATTAATCTTCTCATTGCAGATTTGAAAAAGTATTTTGAAGTGCTTGGTAGTGGCAGCAGCTCACAAACAAATCCAAGCACCCGCGAAAGTGTCAATATTTCAGCAAATGTCAATCATCAAGATCAAGTGACTTCCATGGAAGAAGAGCATGAAAATTTGATGCCAACCGAACAAGTGGAAGAACAAACTACCGATTCCGTCGAAGCTATAGTGGAAGAGAATGTTGAAGTTCACGGGGTTGAAGGTATAACTATTTTTAGTGAAGATTACATAAATGGTGATCCAGGCCTTCGCATTCCACTTGATAGTTTTGCCCCCAACATTAGAGATGATGTTAGATTTGCTTATATCCGAATGGGTGCAACTCAACCAACTAGTTGCACTTTCCTCCCAAATAGAGATGGAAGATGCTTCCGGCCACAATGGTATAAGGATTTTGAGTGGTTGGAATATAGTGTGGATAAGCATAAGGCATATTGCTTCTATTGTTATCTTTTTAAGCATGACCGAATGGATGATAAATTTGGGCATGATGTTTTCTCCAAATTGGGTTTTGACTGTTGGAAAAATGCGGTTGCAGCATTCCGTAAACATGTTGGTGGGCCATGTAGCATCCACAATATTTCAAAAACAGCATGTGATGATTTTAAAAATCAAAGGGCAAGTGTGAAAAGTAAAGTTACAACTTACAGCAAAGGTTCACTAGTCAAGTATGAAACTCGTGTGGATACATCTTTGGCCATTGTAAGTTATCTAGCATTGCAAGGTGAACCATTTCGTGGACACGATGAATCCACTTCTTCTTTGAACAAGGGGAATTTTTTGGAGCTACTTGATTGGGTGAAAGAAAGAATTCCAGAAGTGAAGGTTGCATTTGATGAGCTATGCCCTAAGAATGCCCAAATGACTTCCGGAAAAATTCAAAAAATCCTTGTTTCTCATTGTGCAAATGCGGTCACCAAAGCAATCAAAGAAGAGATGGGTGATTGTCTTTTCTCCGTTCTTATTGATGAGTGCCGTGATATATCGGTGAAAGAACAAATGGCCGTGGTTATTAGGTACGTGTTTAAGCTTTTGAAGTGTCTATGTGCTTTTTGATCATTTTGTTCTATGTGGAGTGGTCAACTAACTATATGACATTTTGTAGGTACTTGAGCAAACAAGGAGAGACTATTGAACGTTTTTTAGGTATTAAGCATGTCCCGGACACAACATCTGCTTCTTTAAAGAAGGCATTGTTGGAGGTTTTTGCTAAACACGGTCTAGTTGTTGCACGACTACGAGGGCAAGGGTATGATGGGGCATCTAATATGAGAGGAGAATTCAATGGCCTTCAGAAGTTAATTCGAGATGAGAACCCATATGCTTTCTATATCCATTGCTTTGCCCACCAACTGCAGTTGGTAGTTGTTGCTGTTTCGAGATGCTGCAAGGGTGTTGAGGATTTTTTTGAATATGTGACCATGATATCTAATCTCAGTACGTCATCTTGCAAGAGGAAGGATAAATTGCTTGACAAGCAAAAACAGGTTCTTTTGGATAAGATTAGGGGAGGTGAGATGCCCACAGGAAGAGGCAAAAATCAAGAAACATCCTTGGTCAGACCTGGAGATACAAGATGGGGCTCTCATTACACAACCTTATCTCGCATTGAATCAATGTGGGATGCAGTCATAGAAGTTTTGGGCATTGTTGAGGATGATGTGCGTGTTCCATGTAGAGCAGGAGGTTTGGTTCATCAAATGGAGACTTTTAGCTTTGTGTTCATCCTGAAGATGATGCTAAAGATCCTTCGTATGACAAATGATTTGTCTCTTCTATTGCAAAAGAAGGATCAAAATGTTGTTCAGGTATGTGATCGATCATGTTATATGTATCTACTCTGCTTGATATATTTTGTTCATGAAAACATACATGCATCTAAAATTGTAATTGTCTCATTTCAGGCAATGTCATTGGTTACGGATGTGAGAACACGTTTGATCAATTGGAGAAATGATGGTTGGGAGCCACTCTTGGAAGATGTCAAAGCCTTTTGCACCAAAAACGACATTCCAATACCAAATATGGATGACATGTTTACAAAGTGGGGAAAATCAAGAAAAGGTGGACGAAACAATGTCACAGCTGATCATTTTTTTCGTGTGGACACCTTCTATGCTGCCATAGACTCCATCACCACAGAGTTTGATCATCGTTTCAATGAGGTATCTTCAGAGCTGCTCCAGAACTTCTCTTGTCTTGACCCAAGAAACTCCTTTTCTAGGTTCAATGTGAATAAGCTTGCTAGACTCACAGAGATTTATTGTGAGGATTTCTCAGATTATGAACGTGAACATATAGTTGATAACCTCGAGCTATTCATTATCCATATGAGAAGAATTGAAGAATTTAGAGCTTGTCATGATATTGCAAGCCTAGCTAAAAAGATGGTTGAACTTGAAAGGCATGTCATGTTTCCTGCTGTTTATCGCCTCATTGAGTTGGCATTGCTACTACCGGTAGCGACGGCAACAGTTGAAAGAGCCTTCTCATCAATGAAAATCATCAAGACTGAGTTGCGCAGCAAGATGTCTGATGGCTGGCTTAATGACTTGATGGTGTGTTACATTGAGCGAGCGATCTTCAAAAGTATTGATCTTGATAAAATTAAGGAAGATTTTCAGAAGGAAGGTAGGGCACTGCCATTGCCTGGGTCTTCTACACGCCATTAAAAGCTTCATTATCGGTATGTTTTAGGTTGTTTCCTATTGAGACATGTCTACATTTCCATTGTATTTGGTTATTCGTTCGTAGTGTGTATTGTTAGTCAGTGTTGTTACTTGTTAGTGTGTATTGACTTTTTGATTCGCATAAAAAATAAATCTTAGTGAGACTTCGCCACACCTTAAATTTTTTTCGTGGTCCGCCTCTGGACTGGTGCGTTCTCCATTGCGCACTACGCGGATTAGGGAATTCCTAGCCGAGCTGGTGTGTCTATGACGCCCATTGTGTGTTGGCTATTGTCATCACCAACTCATTCTTTGTCTGCATGACTGCATCTCATTGATTTGAATTCCTTCAGGTTACATTTTTTCCATAGGATCAAAATCGTGCTGAAAACAGAAATCATTAGTTAGGGTACCTTTGCAGCTATGTTGGCAAATGTTAATAACCATTTTAGCTCATCGGAATTATGAGTAGGAGTTACAGTATGGTCAAACACGATCGGTTTGCACAGCCTGACCTCATGTTTTTAAATAGTTTGGCCGTTACGCTAGCTTCCTACTTGACACTAGTTCGAGGGAAGTGGCGGCACGCTCTGCTCGTTCCGGAAGTAGTCGCCGGCGTCCACCTTGCGCTTGACCTCTGCGAGTCTCCTAAAGTTTGCCGGACCGAAATACCTCTCGCCCCACACCTTGCCACTTTCGTAGCTCGTCACTCCGCCAACCACCGTGTTCATGCCAATGTCGAGGTCCCGGTAGTTAACGTACGCGGCCCTCGGATTCTTGCTCACAAACGGCGCCATGAAGTCGTACAGGCTCCCGATCCAGTTCGGCGTAGGCGTAGGGTCTCCCCCGGGCCCTTTGCCGTTCCAGTGCTCCACGTACTGGATGTTGTAGAGCACGCTGCTCCGGTGCGGGAACGGGGTGTCGTTGGCGGCGATGTGGCCCATTCTTCCACCGTGCGGCTCCAGTACGAGCTGCCCCGACGCCGCGTCGTTAGGCCAGAGGAAGATCTTCTCCCACGTCTCGTTGGTGAGTGCTTTCTGGACGTAGTCGGACTTGTTCTTAATGAAGGGACCTAGGGTCGTCATGGACCGGTTGATGGTGGTGTCGCCGAAGTATATGTACGCCGTGAACTGCAGCCAGCTCATCTCCTTGCAGTCGGCGTGCGTCACGCCGAGCTCCGGGAATCGGCTGCGCATCGTCGGCACCACCGCGTTGCACCTGCCGAGGTACAGGGCTTCGAAGTTGGCCCGACGATTTTCTACGATAACACGTACGCTGAGGTCGTCCGGGAGCGCGGGCGCGAGCGTTTGCCATTTGGTCACCGCGTTAACGGCGCCCTGGTCCATGGTCTTGGCGAGTTTGAAGAAGGTCACCGTCGGTGGGACTGGCACGAGCCTCACCTTCCACGACAGCACGATGCCGAAATTGCCGCCGCCGCCGCCACGGATGGCCCAGAAGAGGTCGTCCCCCATGGCCTTCTTGTCCGCAAGCAGATTCCCGTAGGCGTCGACTATGGTGGCGTCGAGAACGTTGTCAGCGGAGAGGCCGTACTTGCGCATCATTAGGCCCATGCCGCCGCCGCTCAAGATACCCCCCACGCCCACAGTCGAGCACACGCCAGCCGGGAAGCCCAGCCCCGGAGCCGCCGTGGCGACGTGGTAGTAGAGCTCCCCGAGCGCCGCCCCGGAGTCGACCCACGCGGTGGCCTTGCGTGGGTCGACGCGGACGGCGTGGAGCTTGGCGAGGTCGATCACCGCGAACGCCTCGCTGTTGGGGTAGACCGACCGGTACGAGAGGCCCTCGTAGTCGTGCCCGCCGCTGCGGACGCGGACGCGCACGCCGTGGCGGCGCCCGCAGCGCACGGCGGCCTGGACGTGGGACGCGTTGGTGGGGGTCACGATGCAGAGCGGGGGGCTCGCCGTGGCCGGCGCCACGAACTTGGCGTTCCTGATGGACGACACCAGGAGCTGCTTGAACGACGGTGAGTTCGGCGCCTGCACGAGCTGGCTGGGGACGCTCGTCGAGATGCAGCGGAGGAAGTCGGTGTCATTGGAGGACGACGCAAGGGAGGGGGCGGGCACGAAGAAACCCAAGAAACAAACCGTGAGAACGAGCGCTATGCTTGCCATTTCGATGAATCTACCGCTCTTCGTACACTGACACGGTGCTTCGGTTCTAATTCACCTCGTATATATAACCATGTGGCCATCCTTCTCTTCAGGGGCCGGTTAATTACTTGCATGGAAGTTTCTTCCCAAATCAAGTAGGAGAAGTCCGTTTCGGAAAAAAATAAATCAAGTAGGAGAATATAACCATGCGGTCATATCCTTCTCTTGAAGAGCCGGTGAATTACATGCATGGAAGTTACTTGGTGCTTGTTCTAATTCACCTCGTATGTAACCATGTGGTCATCCTTCTCTTGAAGGGCCGGTTAATTACATGCATGGAAGTTTCTTCCCAAAGCAAGTAGGAGATGAATGTGATTGGATGGTTAGGAGGACAGTGGTATCCCCAGTTCACTAGGGTTTCTAGATTTACAATTGTGCTCGCATTATTCTTGTATTTATTCCAGGCTTCCGGCGATGATCGTTTAGTGGGAGGAGACATTCCCGTCGATTGTGAGGCGCCTGTGGTGTCTTCGTATAATCTTAATATGCTATGACAGCTCAGTCTTTCGGAGGTGCTCATAAAGGTAGGGGGTGTGTGTGCGTTCATAGGGGTGAGTATATGCTCGTGTATGTGAACGATTTCAATTGTACTATGTTAAAAAGACATTTATTATCTTGCATTATCTTTACCATTGAATCTCTACCATACTGAAAGGGGAGTTGGTAGGCCGGTACGCATGGTTTCTTTTCGTCTTCGTAATTTATTTTTGCCTCCACATCCCACCACCCCTCCACCCTGTTTTTTCCTCCACTAAAAAAAGGGATCGGTTCGCCCGACTTCTTTTCATATTTTCATGCTTGTTTTGGAGGGTGCCAATTCAATTCAATAACTTAAATATTAGGTAATTAAGAATTTGAAAATCACATCATACAGACAGAAGATTTTTCTCTATAACCATTGATATCTCTACTCCTAAAGGAGAATTGGTAGGTCGGTACACATAGTTTTTTTTTCACCTCCATGGTTTACGCCTCCACATGCCACCACCCCCTGGGGCTTTGTACCTCCCACTAAAAACGGATCGATTTTCCGGATCTTCCTTTCAATTTTTCATGCTTTGCTTTGGTGGGTGTATATTCAATTCAATCAAGCAAATATTAGATAATTAAGAGTTTAGACATCGCATCATATATGTGAGATCAATTTCCTAAAAGATAGACAAAAGATTTTTCTCGATAACCTTTCAAAATAAAATTAGATGTTTCCTAATAACAAATCGCTAATCTCGCACACTACGTCATTTATTATCTATGAACAGTGCTAACGACCAGTCGACTGGTCGTTAGCGACAGATCAGCACGACTAGTTCCTACGTTATCGTTATCATCCCACGCTCGCTTTCACTTATTTTTTTCCTTCTCTTAAAAACCGTAGATGGAAATAATAAATCGCTAGTAGTTTTTTTTGGGTTTTTCGTTGCATAATATGAGAAGAAAATAAAAGTGCTTGAAAGAGGATTCAAACCCAGGTCAATGCAATAGCTATTGAGCCTAATAGCCAACTTAGCCACCTTTAGTTGTTGTCTTTTATAGATAAACAATGCTATTTGAACCTTTGTTATTTCTGCCATATCAGAAAAATAATAAACTTTGGCTTGGTAACTTTGGCATGACCAGCGTGATAACTATGGTATGAGCAACATGATAACTATATCATGATAGGGCTGGTAACTACAGTACGAGAAGGTTACAACATGATAACTTTAGCATGGGGAAGTATGATAATTTAACACAGAAATTACCGGTGAATGTTTCAAAAACTTTTTCACTTGGATAAAAGATACCATGATGTTTAAACGTAAGATAGCAGGTCTGTCATGCATAAAAATTTCGTAAACTTACATGGAAGTTATCGGAGGAGTTATGTTTCAACCTTTTTCCTCGAAGTCAAAGTTAACATGGTGGTTGAACGTAAGTTATAATGTCTTTGATAACATGGTGGTTGAACGTAAGTTATGAGGTCCGCGGTGCATAAATATCATGTCAAAAGTACCATGGTCCTGGAAAGTTACCATGGGGTGTACATAAGTTATCATGTCTTCGATATGTAAAATATCATGTCATTTGCACAGAAGTTACCGTGATATGTTTCAACAACTTCCCACCCCCACCTCGGTCGCCAAAGTTTCTTGGACCGGGGTACCTACATTATCAAGTCTGCGGTGTGCGAGTTACCATGCTATTCACACAAAAGTTACCGAGAGGATATTTCATCAACTCACCCCCCCCCCCACCCATGTCGCCAAAGTTATCAGGACCGGGGTACATAAGTTATCAGTTCTACAATGTGTGAGTTACCATGCTATTGACACAAAACCTACGAAGGGGATATTTCATCAACTCTCACCCCCACCCCGTCGCCAAAGTTACCAGGACTGGGATACATAAGTTATCAGGTCTATGATGTGTGAGTTACCATGCTATTGACACAAAAAGCTATGGAGGGGATATTTCATCAACTCCCCCCCCCCCACCCCGCACCCTCGTTGCCAAAGTTACCAGGACGGGGTGCATAAGTTAAGGCGATATGTGAGATACCATGCTATTCGCACAAGAGTTCATCAACTCCCCCACCCCCTTTCGTCGCGAAGGTTACCAGGACTGAGGTACATAAGTTATCAAGTCTGCAATGTGTGAGTTATCATGCTATTCACACCAAAAATTTACTGTGGTATATTTCATCAACCCCCCCCCCCCCCCCCGGTCGCTAAAGTTACCAGGACCTGGGTGCATGCATACGTTATCAGGTATGCGATGTGTGAGTTACCATGTTATTCATACAAAAAGGCATCGAGGGTACGTTTACACTAGTTCTGTTTAGGGTCAAAAACGCTACCACGATATTTATACATAAGCTATCAGATTTGTGGTGCGTATAGTTATCGGGCTCATTAAAGAGAATTTGCCGAGGGATGACACACGAGAAAAAGACTGATGTCCGAATTCTACAGGAGCAAAACATTTATTTCTCTAGAAAATATTCATCGCTACAAAAAAGAGACATGCGGAGTACAAAACACGTTGCATCAGTCCTTTAAAACACGTTTCATCGTGTTTTATCAAGTTTTTTAGGGTCAAAGTTACCACATGTGAGGACTTAGGTTTGATTCTCACTCAACGCAGCAATTTCTGTTTATTTAAAAATATGTGGAAAATATAGAACGTATGAGTTGCAGGCCTTAATTTTTCTCAGAAAAATCATTCGAGGGCAACGACTCGATCCATATTGAATGGGAGCAGAATCTGCTTTTAGAAATGTACAAAATTGACTTAACTACTAATCAACCACAAGAACTACTTAGAGCAGATGGTTACTACTACATTTCCACTCATGAGGTCGAGGGATCGAATCCTAGTTCCTTCATTTTTTGGCTTAGCAAGCGCCCAGAATAAAAATGACAGGAGCGGTAGTGGGCCGTGAATCTCGCCAGGTGAACTGGGCTGGGCCGTGGAATGAAACGTGGGCGTGCGGGAAGGGAAAGGAGCGAGCGATTCTAATCGAGGCGTGAGGGAAGGGAAAGGAGCGAGCGATCCCAATCGAACGGTAGACCAGTCGTGCGGATCTACCGCAAACAGACAGCCGGCAGAAGAATAGCTTTCTCGATTATCTATTATCATCTCTACTACTGAATCATAATCACAACTTTCTGTATGGATTGTTTCTCCCGTCCTACCCGCATGTCTCCGTTTTCATCTATAAGTATTTTTTTTCTAATTTTGTTCGACCTCCCCTCCCACGTACATTGCGCCCTCCACTGATTTTCACCCCCACTGAATTTTTCCAAATAAATCCCACCTCCCCTTGACCCCTCCTCTGCCCTCCTCGTTTGAACTCCACTCCCACGTGTTCCCCACTTATGCGTCCCCTCCCAACTCTCTGTTCATTACTTCATCCATCCCCAAAAACCAATGATCTCCCCGATTCTCACTCGACCCTTTCATACTTACCTCACGTGGAGAGCGTCACCTAGGGGTCCCTCTCACTCAGTTTATTTCATCATGAATGTTCACTCCCCGACTGATGCTGCCCCCGCACATCCCACTCCCCCCACTCCCCGGGCCTCGCTAGGGTTCCAACCACCACCGCTCCCCTGCCTGCAAATATATGATTCTAAGAATCAACTCCTCATACTCATGCATATTTTTATTATAAGTGTTCTACGTTGCAACTTGGTTACGATCCAATCTACAAACTGGAATTTAATACTCTTGGAAAGGCTTATTAGAAACCCATGTCTTCAAGGTCTTCCTTTCGTGGGTTCGATAACTCAGGGTCACCTCTGGGGAAAAAGGCGAGAATCCTTTCTGCTCTGTTACCAGATCGCTAAATGGACTCATCGCACGACGACATATAGGGTGGCGGGTGGGGAAAGCGACGCGGATGGGGGGGCAAGGGTGGAGGATGGCGACATCTTGGATGCGGAAAATGGAGGAGGGACATGGAAGGAGGGCGGTGGATTTGATGGACTTGGTCAATTTGGTCAAATTTATGGTGCGGCCGGCCTGTCTGATCCGACGTGACAGACATGCCCGGACGCGTCCGGGCCTCCTCATATCCGCCCCACAAAATGAGCTAGATATGAGGAGTGTCAGTCAGCTTGGATATACAGGACCAGTTTGATGAGCCCGACTGGGTCACGATTTTGTGACTGATCACTGACCAGGTGGTCCACTCGGGCATATAGGGGGCGTTTGAGGAGCCTGGTTGTAGACGCTCTTAACGAAAATGCCAAATGGGGGACGAGCTCCATGGAGGCCCAATTTTGAAAAATTCAAAATTCAAAATTCATACTTTTACATTTTAATTTTTGTTTGAAAAATAAACATATACCTAGAGACATAATGTACACAAAAAAATTGTGGCTTCTCAGCACATGCATTATTCATTCTCAGAGTAAATGATAATTTTTATGCAGTTCGCAATTCATGGTACTTCATCATCAAATTTTACACACATATCTATTGCATCCTTGTATACGTGTATATTTGTTTTCACGATCTTTTGACATTGACAAGTTTTAATTTTGAATTCTTGAAAAGTTTGTCCTTCATGGAGCTCGTCCTCCAAAATGCCCTACTCGGCTTTTAATGACCTAATTTTCGCTAATTATTTCCATTTATGTCGCATAAAACCACAGTTTAAAAACCCGAAACAGTGAAGCTGTTGGTTCAGCTTTTCACCTTGGATCTCTTACTCCAAAATACCTACACGGCTTTTAGTGACTTTATTTATCTCTTTAGTACTCAATAAACTATTCATTTATGCCACGTAAAATCATAGTTAAAGAAACCGAACCAGTGAAGTTGCTGGTTCATGTTTTTACCTTGGAGCTCGGCCTCCAAAATGCCCTTCTCAGCTTTTAACGACTTTATTTATCTCTTTGGTACTCAATGAATTACTTCTATTTATGCAACATAAAACCATAGTTTAAAAAACCGAAACGGTGAAACTGTTGGTTTAGGTTTTCACCTTGGAGCTCAGCCTAAAAAATGCCCTACTTAGTTTTTAATGAAATTGCTTATCTCTTTGGTACTCAATAAATACTTCCGCCACATAAAACCATAGTTTAAAAACTGAAACGGTGAAGTTGTTTGTTCAGGTTTTCACATTGGAGCTTGGCCTCCAAAATGCCCTACTTGGCTTTTAATGACTTTATTCATCTCTTTGGTACTCAATAAAAAGAGCTTAAATGTTTTAATTATATTATGCTACTTTGATTTAATGTTCATTTTATAATTATACAATAATCATATGTATTTTCACTTTAAATTCTTATATTAATAATCCAAATATTCATGTTCATGTAAACAAATAACATTTAAATATATTGCAAGCAATTTTCGCAGCAACACGGGTGGGGCTGTGGCCTGCACGGCTCACATGCACGCGATTAAATGAACTGATAAGGATGTGATCGTACAATTTTAATCTAGCGAGATGAAAGCGTTTGGATCTGTTACAAGAATCATGTGGTTCAGAAAATAGCTTTTCCCTTTTCTAAATAGAAGAATAATACATGATGGATATTTTAATACATAATGTATATTTTTTGGAAATACGCGGTAACCATTTTTAGATTGACTAACATTTTTAAATACACGATGAACATTTTCATAAAATGTGTAAAATATGTTTTTCCAAATATTTATATATTTTTAAAATTTTCAAAATATAACATACAAAAGGAGAAAATAATAAGAAAAAAAGGTAAATGAAACCCAGCAAAACTATACCTGACCTGCACCAAACTAGCGATCAGACATCTCAAAGAATGCTCTCATTACCGACATAGCTGCTGCTAAGAATCTAGAATAGAGTTCCTTTCAGAGTTGAGGTATGAAGTAGAAGAGCAGCTCCTGCTGTGTGTGCTGAGAAAAAAAGGTCAGGATCTCCTTTGAAGGAAACAGAGATTGAAACAAGGCTGTTGTGCAACTCCAGTATGAGTTTGCAGTTGAAAGGGAAGTTATGCCTACGGCCAGGTATGAAGAGCATGTTACGCTTGATGTTTCCTTTGGGTTAATTTTGTTTGACCATACCCTAAACCCCTTCTCTAATTGCTTGCTAGTCTCTCATCTAGCCGAGGTACTGTTCTTCTTTTCTACTAGTGGATCTATAGGGCTTTTTGGACACCAAATAATAGGGGGGGGGGATGAGCGAACATATTAGTTCGCTCAGAAACCATCCCCCACCGAACCCCAGCATTGGGCCAAGGCCCTGCTTTAGTAACGAAAAAAGTCCCAGTTTTGCTGTGAGTAAATACAAAAGCCTTAAACCTAGTACTTGGACTTGACTTTGAATAGCTAAACAAAAGAAATATAAATTTCCATGAAATATGTAATAAAAACTGTCATCAAGTTCAATATGGATTAATAAAATGCCTTACCACTAGTAGAAAACTGGGCTTTGGTCACAGGGCAATATTCACATTAGTCCCGGTTCAGTCACGAACCGGGACTAATGTGAGCATTGGTCCCGGTTCGTGCGGCCAGGGGCCTGCCGGGCCTCGTGGGGGCATTGGTCCCGGTTCGTCCGGCCCCTTCGGTCCCGGTTGGTGGGACAAACCGGGACCAATGGGCCTCGCTCCTGGCCCACCACCATTGGTCCCGGTTGGTGGCTTGAACCGGGACCAGAGGGTTGGTCCTAGTTGCGGTCAGAGTTTAGTTCCACCTCGCCAACCGAAGGGCGCTCACACCGGTTTATATGCCCGTCCCTCTCTGCCTTGTTGAGCTCCTCTCAAATTGAAAATAGATGCCCTTATACAGGGAATTTGACCTAAATTCAGAGTAAATTTCATTGAATTTCATAGAAATTTATTATGAATTTAGGTTGAATTTTCTCTATAGGCGCATCTATGTTCATTTTTTATAGTAAATAAAATAAATAAACCTTAATAAAATAAATAAAATAAAATAAACCTTAATAAAATAAAATAAGCTATAGTAAATAAAATAAATAAACCTTAATAAAATAAATAAAAATAGCAGCAGCAAAATAAATAAAAATAGCAGCAGTAAAATAAATAAAGTAAAATACATAAGTAATTAGAAACAAAATGGAATAAAATAAATAAGTTTTTTGTTGTAAGTAGAAACAAAACAAAATAAATAAAGTAAAAGAGAAAACAAAAAATAGGGAAAAAAATTATGCCACCTACTGGGCCACCACGGCCTGAATACGACTTGAAACCCATCCATGGGCCAGGATTCAGGCCCGCAAAAGGCCCAGTAGGCCCCACAGGCAAAGAGAACGGTTAGGCCCGAAAGCCTGCAGTTGAGAGGAGCTCGAGAGGGTGGGCGCAGCAGCACTTATAAACCACTCTCGAGCTCTCTCAACTAGCGAGGTGGGACTAAACTTTTGACGCGGGGCAGCACAAGGCCTTTGTTCCCGGTTGGTGCCACCAACCGGGACTAAAGGGGGCATGCGTACCGGTTCGTGGCACCAACCGGGACCAATGCCCCCCTTTAGTCCCGGTTGGTGCCACGAACCGGGACCAATGAGTTGCCTATATATACCCCATCGCCACAGCAGAGCACTCCACAGTGCTCTGTTTTTTCTGGCCGGCGAGGGGAGGGCATTTGGGTGCTCTAGCTCACCTCCTATGCACATGAGGTGTTCGATGAAATGTCTGAGCCACACTAGTTAATCTTTCTCCTCTCGAAACTTGACCTTCGAGCTCCATTTTCCCCGAGATTTGTCTAGGTTTAGCGGTCCGTCACGTCCCGTCCCCGTCTTCACCGCCGTCGATCGCCCGCGCCAATCTCGTCACCAGCACCACCGTGGTGAGCCTCTTGTTCTTATCTTCTTTCTGAAAGAAAAAAATTCTTACTTTAGATAGATACTTGTCTAATTTTGTTACTTTTATTATTCCTTCTTATTACATAGTGCGATGGTTTTGGTATCCGCCCCCGTCGGCCCTCGTCCTGTCTATGATTCGGATGTGGTATATATTATCTTTTTATAACTATTTGGTTCATTTATTGTTTATGACAAATATGCCGACCAACGTGACATAGATTTTATTTATCTAGGAGGTGGTTGAACTGGAAATTCCAACCGACCCTATTGTCGAGAGGTGAAATTTAGTTGAAGAAGAAAACAATTACTTGAAGAAAAAAATAAAAAAATTCAGGAGGAGAAGATGATATTGGAGTTGCATGTTGCGGATGTCGTCGATGATCACAAGATCAAGATGGATGCAATGCGCTTGAAGATTAGAAAGATTAGAAAATATGCCATTCATACCGAGGCTTCGTATCATTATGCCGTTGGATCAATTGTTACCTTGGTTGCGATTGTGATCGCATTTGTTTTCGCATTGAAATGTTTTACATAGTTTCAATGTATGGTTTAATTAATTAGATGCTCTGGAGAGTTATATATATGTTGTTAGATGAGAACTATGTATGTACTTTGGTTTTAATGTGATGATGAACTTCTATTAATTTGGTCACTTAATTATCTATTCATGATGTTCTGTAATGGTTTTTGACACACTTAATTATATATAATGCACGCAGATGAACCGGCAATGGATGTACGGTGACAGACACACCTCCGAGTACATTACGGGCGTGCATGATTTTCTCGAAGTGGCTGAGGCAAACAAGCAGAATGGTTTTATGTGTTGTCCATGCCCTACATGTGGGAATACGAAGTCTTACTCTGACCGGAAAATCCTTCACACCCACCTGCTTTACAAGGGTTTCATGCCACACTATAATGTTTGGACGAGGCACGGAGAAATAGGGGTTATGATGGAAGACGGCGAAGAAGAAGAGGACGATGACAACTATGTGCCCCTGAATACGGTGATGCTGCAACGGGGGAAGCTGCTGAAGATCAAGAGGAACCAGACGATGTTCCCAATGATGCTGCAAGGGGGGAAGCTGCTGAAGATCAAGAGGAACCAGTGCCCGATGATGATGATCTCCGCCGGGTCATTGTCGATGCAAGGACGCAATGCGAAAGTCAAAAGGAGAAGCTGAAGTTCGATCGCATGCCAGAGGATCACAAAAAAGGGTTGTACCCCAATTGCGAAGATGGCAACACAAAGCTCGGTACCGTACTGGAATTGCTGCAGTGGAAGGCAGAGAATCCTGTGCCTGACAAAGGATTTGAGAAGCTATTGAAAATATTGAAGAAGAAGCTTCCAAAGGATAACGAATTGCCCGACAGTACATGCGCAGCAAAGAAGGTCGTATGCCCTCTAGGATTGGAGGTGCAGAAGATACATGCATGCCCTAATGACTGCATCCTCTACCGCGGTGCGTACAAGGATCTGAACGCATGCCCGGTATGCGGTGCATTGTGGTATAAGATCAGACGAGATGACCCTGGTGATGTTGACGGCGAGCCCCCCAGGAAGAGGGTTCCTGCGAAGGTGATGTGGTATGCTCCTATAATACCACGGTTGAAACGTCTGTTCAGAAACGAAGAGCATGCCAAGTTGATGCGATGGCACAGTGAGGACCGTAAGAAAGACGGGAAGTTGAGAGCACCCGCTGATGGGTCGCGGTGGAGAAAAATCGAGAGAAAGTACTGGGCTGAGTTTGCAGCTGGCCCAAGGAACGTATGGTTTGGTTTAAGCGCGGATGGCATTAATCCTTTCGGGGAGCAGAGCAGCAATCACAGCACCTGGCCTGTGACTCTATGTATGTATAACCTTCCTCCTTGGATGTGCATGAAGCGGAAGTTCATTATGATGCCAGTTCTCATCCAAGGCCCTAAGCAACCCGGCAACGACATTGATGTGTACCTAAGGCCATTAGTTGAAGAACTTTTACAGCTGTGGAATGGAAACGGTGTACGTACGTGGCATGAGCACAAACAGGAGGAATTTAACCTGCACACGTTGCTGTTTGTAACCATCAACGATTGGCCCGCTCACAGTAATCTTTCAGGACAGACAAACAAGGGATACCACGCATGCACGCACTGTTTAGATGACACTAAAAGTATATACCTAGACAAATGCAGGAAGAATGTGTACCTGGGCCATCGTCGATTTCTTCCGACCAACCATCAATGTCGAAAGAAAGGCAAGTATTTCAAAGGCGAGGCAGATCACCGGAAGAAGCCCGCCATGCGTACAGGTGATCACGTACTTGCTATGGTCAATGATTTGTTGGGGAACGTAGTAATTTCAAAAAAATTCCTACGCACACGCAAGATCATGGTGATGCATAGCAATGAGAGGGGAGAGTGTTGTCCACGTACCCTCGTAGACCGACAGCGGAAGCGTTATCACAACGCGGTTGATGTAGTCGTACGTCTTCACGATCCGACCGATCAAGTACCGAACGTACGGCACCTCCGAGTTCTACACACGTTCAGCTCGATGACGTCCCTCGAACTCCGATCCAGCCGAGTGTTGAGGGAGAGTTTCGTTAGCACGACGGCGTGGTGACGATGATGATGTTCCACCGACGCAGGGGCTTCGCCTAAGCTTCGCAACGATATTATCGAGGTGTAATATGGTGGAGGGGGGCACCGCACACGGCTAAGAGATCTCAAGAATCAATTGTTGTGTCTATGGGGTGCCCCCTTGCCCCCGTATATAAAGGAGCAAGGAGGAGGCAGCCGGCCAAGGGAAGAGGCGCGCCAAAAGGGGGAGTCCTACTCCCACCGGGAGTAGGGGAGTAGGACTCCTCCTTTCCTTGTGGGAGTAGGAGAAGGGAAGGGGGAAGGAGAAAGAAGGAAGGGTGCGCCCCCTTCCCTAGTCCAATTCGGACCAGACCATGGGGAGGGGTGCGGCCACCTTTTGAGGCCTTTCTCTCCTTTCCCGTATGGCCCATTAAGGCCCAATACGAATTCCCGTAACTCTCCGGTACTCCGAAAAATACCCGAATCACTCGGAACCTTTCCGAAGTCCGAATATAGTCGTCCAATATATCGATCTTTACGTCTCGACAATTTCGAGACTCCTCGTCATATCCCTGATCTCATCCGGGACTCCGAACTCCTTTGGTACATCAAAACTCAATAAAACTGTCATCGTAACGTTAAGCGTGCGGACCCTACGGGTTCGAGAACTATGTAGACATGACCGAGACACGTCTCCGGTCAATAACCAATAGCGGGACCTGGATGCCCATATTGGCTCCCACATATTCTACGAAGATCTTTATCGGTCAGACCGCATAACAACATACGTTGTTCCCTTTGTCACCGGTATGTTACTTGCCCGAGATTTGATCGTCGGTATCTCGATACCTAGTTCAATCTCGTTACTGGCAAGTCTCTTTACTCGTTCCGTAACACATCATCCGGCAACTAACTCATTAGTCACAATGCTTGCAAGGCTTATAGTGATGTGCATTACCGAGTGGGCCCAGAGATACCTCTCCGACAATCGGAGTGACAAATCCTAATCTCGAAATACGCCAACCCAACAAGTACCTTTGGAGACACCTGTAGAGCACCTTTATAATCACCCATTTACGTTGTGACGTTTGGTAGCACACAAAGTGTTCCTCCGGTAAACGGGAGTTGCATAATCTCATAGTCAGAGGAACATGTATAAGTCATGAAGAAAGCAATAGCAACATACTAAACGATCGGGTGCTAAGCTAACGGAATGGGTCAAGTCAATCACGTCATTCTCCTAATGAGGTGATCTTGTTAATCAAATGACAACTTATGTCTATGGCTAGGAAACATAACCATGTTTGATTAACGAGCTAGTCAAGTAGAGGCATACTAGTGACACTCTGTTTGTCTATGTATTCACACATGTATTATATTTCCGGTTAATACAATTCTAGCATGAATAATAAACATTTATCATGATATAAGAAAATAAATAATAACTTTATTATTGCCTCTAGGGAATATTTCCTTCAGTCTCCCACTTGCACTAGAGTCAATAATCTAGTTCACATCGCCATGTGATTTAACATGAATAGTTCAAATCACCATGTGATTAACACCCATAGTTCACATCGTCATGTGACCATCACCCAAAGGGTTTACTAGAGTCAGTAATCTAGTTCACATTGCTATGTGATTAACACCCAAAGAGTACTAAGGTGTGATCATGTTTTGATTGTGAGATAATTTTAGTCAACGGGTCTGTCACATTCAGATCCGTAAGTATTTTGCAAATTTCAATGTCTACAATGCTCTGCATGGAGCTACTTTAGCTAATTGCTCCCACTTTCAATATGTATCTAGACCGAGACTTAGAGTCATCTAGATTAGTGTCAAAACTTGCATCGACGTAACCTTTTACGACGAGCCTTTTGTCACTTCCATAATCGAGAAACATATCCTTATTCCAGTAAGGATAATTTTGACCGCTGTCCAGTGATCTACTCCTAGATCACTATTGTACTCCCTTGCCAAAATCAGTGTAGGGTATACAATAGATCTGGTACACAGCATGGCATACTTTACAGAACCTATGGCCAAGGCATAGGGAATGACTTTCATTCTCTTTCTATCTTCTGCCGTGGTCGGGCTTTTAGTCTTTACTCAATTTCACACCATGTAACACAGGCAAGAACTCTTTCTTTGACTGTTCTATTTTGAACTATTTCAAAATCTTGTTAAGGTATGTACTCATTGAAAAACTTATCAAGCGTCTTCACCTATCTCTATAGATCTTGATGCTAAATATGTAAGCAGCTTCACCGAGGTCTATCTTTGAAAAACTCCTTTCAAACACTCCTTTATGCTTTGCAGAATAATTCTACATTATTTCTGATTAACAATATGTCATTCACATATACTGATCAGAAATGCTGTAGTGCTCCCACTCACTTTCTTGTAAATACAGGCTTCACCGCAAGTCTGTATAAAACTATATCCTTTGATCAACTTATCAAAGCGTATATTCCAACTCCGAGATGCTTGCACCAATCCATAGATGGATCGCTGGAGCTTGCATATTTTGTTAGCACTTTTAGGATTGACAAAACTCCCTGGTTGCATCATATACAACTCTTCTTTAATAAATCCATTAAGGAATGCAGTTTTGTTTATTCATTTGTCATATTTCATAAAATGCGGCAATTGCTAACATGATTCAGACAGACTTAAGCATAGATACGAGTGAGAAACTCTTATCGTAGTCAACACCTTGAACTTGTCGAAAAACCTTTTTGCGACAATTCTAGCTTCGTAGATAGTAACACTACTATCAGCGTCCGTCTTCCTCTTGACGATCCATTTATTCTTAATTGCTTGCCGATCATCGGGCAAGTCAACCAAAGTCCACACTTTGTTCTCATACATGGATCTCATCTCAGATTTCATGGCCTCAAGCCATTTTGCGGAATCTGGGCTCACCATCGCTTCTTCATAGTTCGTAGGTTCGTCATGGTCTAGTAACATAACCTCCAGAACAGGATTACCGTACCACTCTGGTGCGGATCTTACTCTGGTTTACCAACGTGGTTTGGTAGTAACTTGATCTGAAGTTACATGATCATCATCATTAACTTCCTCACTAATTGGTGTAGGAGTCACAGGAACAGATTTCTGTGATGAACTACTTTCCAATAAGGGAGCAGGTACAGTTACCTCATCAAGTTCTACTTTCCTCCCACTCACTTCTTTCGAGAGAAACTCCTTCTCTAGAAAGGATCCATACTAAGCAACGAATGTCTTGCCTTCAGATCTGTGATAAAAGGTGTACCCAACTGTCTCCTTTGGGTATCCTATGAAGACACATTTCTCCGATTTGGGTTTGAGCTTATTAGGATGAAACTTTTTCACATAAGCATCGCAACCCCAAACTTTAAGAAACGACAACTTTGGTTTCTTGCCAAACCACAGTTCATAAGGCGTCGTCTCAACGGATTTTGATGGTGCCCTATTTAACGTGAATGTAGCTGTCTCTAATGCATAACCCCAAAACGATAGTGGTAAATTGGTAAGAGACATCATAGATTGCACTATATCCAATAAAGTACAGTTATGACGTTCGGACACACCATTATGCTGTGGTGTTCCAGGTGGCATAAATTTGTGAAACTATTCCACATTGTTTTAATTGAAGACCAAACTCGTAACTCAAATATTTGTCTCCGCGATCAAATCATAGAAACCTTATTTTCTCGTCACAATGATTTTCTACTTCACTCTGAAATTCTTAGAACTTTTCAAATGCTTCAGACTTATGTTTCATCAAGTAGATATACCCATATCTGCTCAAATCATCTGTGAAGGTCAGAAAATAATGATACCTGCTACGAGCCTCAATATTCATCGGACCACATACATCTGTATGTATGATTTCCAACAAATCTGTTGCTCCCTCCATAGTTCCGGAGAACGGCGTTTCTGTCATCTTGCCCATGAGGCACGGTTCGCAAGCATCAAGTGATTCATAATCAGGTGATTCCAAAATCCCATCAGTATGGAGTTTCTTCACGCGCTTTACACCAATATGACCTAAACGGCAGTGCCACAAATAAGTTGCACTATCATTATTAACTTTGCATTTTTTGGCTTCAATATTATGAATATGTGCATCACTACGATCGAGATCCAACAAACCAATTTCGTTGGTGTGTATGACCATAGAAGGTTTTTTATTCATGTAAACAGAACAACAATTGTTCTCTTAACTTAAATGAATAACCGTATTGCAATAAACATGATCAAATCATATTCATGCTCAACGCAAACACCAAATAACACTTATTTAGTTTCAACACTAATCCCGAAAGTACAGGGAGTGTGCGATGATGATCATATCAATCTTGGAACTACTTCCAACAAACATCGTCACCTCGTCTTTTACTAGTCTCTGTTTATTCTGCAACTCGCTGATTTGAGTTACTACTCTTTAGCAACTGAACCAGTATCAAATACTGAGGGGTTGCTATAAACACTAGTAAGTACACATCAATAACATGTATATCCAATATACCTTTGTTCACTTTGCCATCTTTCTTATCCACCAAATACTTGGGGTAGTTCCGCTTCCAGTGACCAGTCCCTTTGCAGTAGAAGCACTTAGTCTCAGGCTTAGGACCAGACTTAGGCTTCTTCACTTGAGCAGCAACTTGCTTGCCGTTCCTTTTGAAGTTCCCCTTCTTCCCTTTTCCCTTTTCTTGAAACTAGTGGTCTCGTCAACCATCAACACTTGATGTTTTTCTTGATTTCTACCTTCGTCGATTTCAGCATCACGAAGAGCTCGGGAATTACTTTCGTCATCCCTTGCATACTATAGTTCATCACGATGTTCTACTAACTTGGTGATGGTGACTAGAGAATTCTGTCAATCACTATTTTATCTGGAAGATTAACTCCCACTTGATTCAAGCGATTGTAGTACCCAGACAATCTGAGCACATGCTCACTAGTTGAGCGATTCTCCTCTATCTTTTAGCTATAGAACTTGTTGGAGACTTCATATCTCTCAACTCGTGTATTTGCTTGAAATATTAACTTCAACTCCTGGAACATCTCATATGGTCCATGACGTTCAAAACGTCTTTGAAGTCCCGATTCTAAGCTGTTAAGCATGGTGCACTAAACTATCAAGTAGTCATCATATTGAGCTAGCCAAACGTTCATAACGTCTGCATCTGCTCCTGCAATAGGTCTGTCACCTAGCGGTGCATCAAGGACATAATTTTTCTGTGCAGCAATGAGGATAATCCTCAGATCACGGATCCAATCCGCATCTTTGCTACTAACATCTTTCAACATAATTTTTTCTCTAGGAACATATCAAAAATAAACACAGGGAAGCAACAACGCGAGCTATTGATTTATAATATAATTTGCAAAATACTATCAGGACTAAGTTCGTGATAAATTTAAGTTCAATTAATCATATTACTTAAGAACTCCCACTTAGATAGACATCCCTCTAATCCTCTAAGTGATCACGTGATCCATATCAACTAAACCATGTCCGATCATCACGTGAGATGGAGTAGTTTCAATGGTGAACATCACTATGTTGATCATATCTACTATATGATTCACGCTCGACCTTTCGGTCTCCGTGTTCCGAGGCCATATCTGTTATATGCTAGGCTCGTCAAGTTTAACCTGAGTATTCCGCGTGTGCAACTGTTTTGCACCCGTTGTATTTGAACGTAGAGCCTATCACACCCGATCATCACGTGGTGTCTCAGCACGAAGAACTTTCGCAACGGTGCATACTCAGGGAGAACACTTATACTTTGATAATTTAGTGAAGGATCATCTTATAATGCTACCGTCAAACAAAGCAAGATAAGATGCACAAAGGATTAACATCACATGCAATCAATATAAGTGATATGATATGGCCATCATCATCTTGTGCTTGTGATCTCCATCTCCGAAGCACTGTGCTTGTGATCTCCATCTCCGAAGCACCGTGCTTGTGATCTCCATCTCCGAAGCACCGTCATGATCACCATCGTCACCGGCGCGACACCTTGATCTCCATCGTAGCATCGTTGTCGTCTTGCCAACTTATTGCTTTTACGACTATCGCTACCGCTTAGTGATAAAGTAAAACTATTACATGGCGATTGTTGGGGAACGTAGCAGAAATTCAAAATTTTCTACGCATCACCAAGATCAATCTATGGAGTAATCTAGAAACGAGGGGAAGGGGAGTGCATCTACATACCCTTGTAGATCGCGAGCGGAAGCGTTCAAGAGAACGGGGTTGACGGAGTCGTACTCGTCGTGATCCAAATCACCGATGATCCTAGCGCCGAACGGACGGCACCTCCGCGTTCAACACACGTACGGAGCAGCGACGTCTCCTCCTTCTTGATCCAGCAAGGGGGGAGGAGAGGTTGATGGAGATCCAGCAGCACGACGGCGTGGTGGTGGAAGTAGCGGGATTCCAACAGGGCTTCGCCAAGCGCTGCGGGAGGAGGGAGGTGTGTCACGGGAGGGAGAGGGAGGCGCCAGGGCTTGGATCTTGCTGCCCTCCCTTCCCCCCACTATATATAGGGCCAAGGGAGAGGGGGGGGCGCATAGCCTTGGCCCTTCCTCCAAGGAAGGGTGCGGCCAGGGAGGAGTCCTTCCTCCCCAAGGCACCTCGGAGGTGCCTTCCCCCTTTAGGACTCTCCCTTTTTCTTATCTCTTGGCGCATGGGCCTCTTGGGGCTGGTTCCCTTGGCCCATATGGGCCAAGGCGCACCCCCTACAGCCCATGTGGCCCCCCGGGGCTGGTGGACCCCCTTGGTGGACCCCCGGACCCCTTTCGGCACTCCCGGTACAATACCGATAAAGTGCGAAACTTTTCCGACGACCAAAATAAGACTTCCCATATATAAATCTTTACCTCCGGACCATTCCGGAACTCCTCGTGACTTCCGGGATCTCATCCGGGACTCCGAACAACTTTCAGGTTACCGCATACTAATATCTCTATAACCCTAGCGTCACCGAACCTTAAGTGTGTAGACCCTACGGGTTCGGGAGACAGGTAGACATGACCGAGACGACTCTCCGGTCAATAACCAACAGCGGGATCTGGATACCCATGTTGGCTCCCACATGCTCCTCGATGATCTCAGCGGATGAACCACGATGTCGAGGATTCAATCAATCCCGTATACAATTCCCTTTGTCTATCGGTATGGTACTTGCCCGAGATTCGATCGTCGGTATCCCGATACCTTGTTCAATCTCATTACCGGCAAGTCTCTTTACTCGTTCCGTAACACATCATCCCGTGATCAACTCCTTGGTCACATTGTGCACATTATGATGATGTCCTACCGAGTGGGCCCAGAGATACCTCTCCGTTTACACGGAGTGACAAATCCCAGTCTCGATTCGTGCCAACCCAACAGACACTTTCGGAGATACCTGTAGTGCACCTTTATAGCCACCCAGTTACGTTGTGACGTTTGGTACACCCAAAGCATTCCTACGGTATCCGGGAGTTGCACAATCTCATGGTCTAAGGAAATGATACTTGACATTAGAAAAGCTCTGAGCAAACGAACTACACGATCTTGTGCTAGGCTTAGGATTGGGTCTTGTCCATCACATCATTCTCCTAATGATGTGATCCCGTTATCAACGACATCCAATGTCCATGGTCAGGAAACCGTAACCATCTATTGATCAACGATCTAGTCTCCTAGAGGCTTACTAGGGACATGGTGTTGTCTATGTATCCACACATGCATATGAGTTTCCTATCAATACAATTCTAGCATGGATAATAAACGATTATCATGAACAAGGAAATATAATAATAACCTATTTATTATTGCCTCTAGGGCATATTTCCAACAGTCTCCCACTTGCACTAGAGTCAATAATCTAGTTCACATCACCATGTGATTAACACTGACAGGTCACATCACCATGTGACCAACATCCAAAGAGTTTACTAGAGTCAACAATCTAGTTCACATCATTATGTGATTAACACTCAATGAGTTCTGGCTTGATCATGTTGTGCTTGTGAGAGAGGTTATTAGTCAACGGGTCTGAACCTTTCAGATCCGCGTGTGATTTACGAATATCTATGTCATCTTGTGGATGCTACCACGCGCTACTTGGAGCCATTTCAAATAACTACTCTACTATACGAATCCGGTTTACTACTCAGAGTTATCCGGATTAGTGTCAAAGGTCGCATCAACGTAACCCTTTACGACGAACTCCTTTTCACCTCCATAATGGAGAAAATTCCTTAGTCCACTAGATACTAAGGATAAGTTCGACCGCTGTCATGTGATCCATTCCCAGATCACTATTGTACCCCTTGACCAACTCATGGCAAGGCACACTTCATGTGCGGTACACAGCATAGCATACTGTAGAGCCTACGTCTAAAGCATAGGGGACGACCTTCGTCCTTTCTCTCTCTTCTGCCGTGGTCAGGTCTTGAGTCTTACTCAATACTCACACCTTGTAACACAGCCAAGAACTCCTTCTTTGCTGACCTATTTTGAACTCTTTCAAAATCATGTCAAGGTGTGCGTTCTTTGAAAGTATCATCAGGCGTCTTGATCTATCTCTATCGATCTTGATGCCCAATATGTAAGCAGCTTTATCCAGGTCTTCCTTTGAAAAACTCCTTTCAAACAACCCTTTATGCTTTCTAGAAATTTTACATCATTTCGGATCAACAATATGTCATTCACATATACTTATCAGAAATGTTGTAGCGCTCCCACTCACTTTATTGTAAATACAAGTTTCTAACAAACTTTGTATAAACCCAAAAACTTTGATCACTCCATCAAAGCGTATATTCTGACTCCGAGATGCTTGCTCTAGTCCATGGAAGGATCGCTGGAGCTAGCATACCTTTTAGCATCCTTAGGATCGACAAAACCTTTCTGATTGTATCACATACAACCTTTCCTTACGAAAACTGGTAAGGAAACTTGTTTTGACATCCATCTGTCAGATTTCACAAATGCAGCTAATGCTAACATGATTCCGACGGACTTAAGCATCGCTACGGATGAGAAAATCTCATCGTAGTCAACTCCTTGAACTTGTGAAATTACTCTTTGCCACAAATCGATCTTCATAGACGGTAACATTACCGTCCACGTCCGTCTTCTTCTTAAAGATCCATTTATCTCAATGGCTTGCCGATCATCGGGCAAGTTCACCAAAGTCCATGCTTTGTTCTGATACATGGATCCTATCTCGGATTTCATGGCTTCTAACCATTTGTCGGAATATGGGCCCACCATTGCTTCTCCATAGCTCGTAGGTTCAGTATTGTCTAACAACATGATATCTAAGACAGGATTACCGTACCACTCAGGAGTAGTACATATCCTTGTCGACCTACGAGGTTTGGTAGTGACTTGATCCAAAGTTTCATGATCACTATCATAAGCTTCCACTTCAATTGGTGTAGGTGCCACAGGAACAACTTCCTGTGCCCTGCTACACACTAGTTGAAGTGACGGTTCAGTAACCTTATCAAGTCTCCACCATCCTCCCACTCAATTCTTTCGAGAGAAACTTTTCCTCGAGAAAGGACCTGTCTCTAGAAGCAATTACTTTTGCTTCCAGATCTGAAATAGGAGGTATACCCAACTGTTTTGGGTTTTCTATGAAGATGCATTTATCCGCTTTAGGTTCGAGCTTATCAGCCTGAAACTTTTTCACATAAGCATCGCAACCCCAAACTTTTAAGAAACGACAACTTAGGTTTCTCTAAACGGTGTCGTCTCAATGGAATTGCGTGGTGCCCCTTTTAAAGTGAATGCGGTTGTCTCTAATGCCTAACCCATAAACGATAGTGGTAATTCGATAAGAGACATCATGGTATGCACCATATCCAATAGGGTGCAGTTATGATGTTCGGACACACCATCACACTATGGTGTTCCAGGCGGTATTACTTGTGAAACACTTTCCACAATGTCTTAATTGTGTGCCAAACTCGTAACTCAGATACTCATCTCTATGATCATATCATAGACATTTTATCCTCTTGTCACGACAATCTTCAACTTCACTCTGAAATTACTTGAACCTTTCAATAATTCAGATTTGTGTTTCATCAAGTAAATACACTCAGCATCTACTCAAATCATCTGTGAAGTAAGAACATAACGATATCCACTGCATGCCTCAGCACTCATTGGACTGCATACATCAAAATGTATTACTTCCAATAAGTTGCTCTCTTGTTCCATTTTTCTGAAAACGAGGACTTTCAGTCATCTTGCCCATGTGGTATGATTTGCATGTCTCAAGTGATTCAAAATCAAGTGAGTCCAAACGATCCATCTGCATGGAGTTTCTTCATGCATATATACCAATAGACATGGTTCGCATGTCTCAATCTTTTCAAAAACGAGTGAGTCCAAAGATCCATCTACATGGAGCTTCTTCTTGCGTTCTATACCAATATGACTCAAGTGGCAGTGCCACAAGTATGTGGTACTATCATTACTATCTTATATCTTTTGGCATGAACATGTGTATCACTACGATCGAGATTCATTTTAGGTGTAAGACCATTGAAGGTATTATTCAAATAAACAGAGTAACCATTATTCTCCTTAAATGAATAACCGTATTGCGATAAACATACCAATCATGCTCAACGCAAACACCAAATCTCGATAGTAGAGGGAGCATGCGATGCTTGATCACATCAACCTTGGAAACACTTCCAACATACATCGTCATCTCACCTTTAGCTAGTCTCCGTTTATTCCGCAGCTTTTATTTCGAGTTACTAACACTTAGCAACCGAACCGGTATCTAATACCCTAGTGCTGCTAGGAGTACTAGTAAAGTACACATTCATATAACGTATATCCAATATACTTCTGTCGACCTTGCCCGCCTTCTCATCTACCAAGTATCTAGGGTAGTACTGCTTCAGTGACCGTTCCCCTTATTACAGAAGCACTTAGTCTCCGGTTTGGGTTCAGCCTTGGGATTCTTCACTAGAGCAGCAAATGACTTGCTGTTTCATGAAGTATCCCTTTTGCCCTTGCCCTTCTAGAAACTAGTGGTTTTACTAACCATCAACAATTGATGCTCCTTCTTGATTTCTACTTTCGCGGTGTCAAACATCGCGAATTGCTCAAGGATTATCATCTATCCTTGATATTTATAGTTCATCACGAAGCTCTAATAGCTTGGTGGCAGTGATTATGGAGAACCATCACTATCTCATCTGGAAGATTAACTCCCACTCGATTCAAGCGATTGTAGTACTCAGACAATCTGAGCACATGCTCAACGATTGAGCTTTTCTCCCTTAGTTTGCAGGCTTAAGAAACTTGTCAGAGGTCTCATACCTCTTGACGTGGGCACTAGTCTGAAATCCCAATTTCAGTCTTCGGAACATCTCATATGTCCTGCGACGTTTCAAAAAACCATCTTTGGTGCCACAATTCTAAACCGTTAGCATTACGCACTGAACTATCACGTAGTTATCAAAACGTGTATGTCAGATGTTTCGTAACATCTACAGACGACGCTGAGGTTCAGCACACCGAGCGGTGCATTAAGGACACAAGCCTTCTGTGCAGCAATGAGGACAATCCTCAGTTTACGGACCCAGTCCGCATAATTGCTACTACCAACTTTCAACTAAATCTTCTCTAGGAACATATCTTAACCAGTAGAACTAAAGCGCAATGACATAATTTGTAAAGACCTTTTGACTATGTTCATGATAATGAAGTTCATCTGATTATTGAACTCCCACTCAGATAGACATCCCTCTAGTCATCTAAGTGATACATGATCCGAGTCAAACTAGGCCGTGTCCGATCATCACGTGAGACGGACTAGTCATCATCGGTGAACATCTCCATGTTGATCGTATCTACTATACGACTCATGTTCGACCTTTCGATCTCTTGTGTTCCGAGGCCATGTCTGTACATGCTAGGCTCGTCAAGTCAACCTAAGTGTTTCACATGTGTTCCGAGGCCATGTCTGTACATGCTAGGCTCGTCAACACCCGTTGTATTCGAATGTTAGAATCTATCACACCCGATCATCACGTGGTGCTTCGAAACAACGAACCTTCGCAACGGTGCACAGTTAGGGGGAACACGTCTCTTGAAATTTTAGTGAGGGATCATCTTATTTACTACCGTCGTTCTAAGCAAATAAGATGCATAACATGATAAACATCACATGCAAATCATAAAGTGACGTGATGGCCAATATCATCTTGCACCTCTGATCTCCATCTTCGAGGCGCGGCATGATCACCTTCGTCACCGGCATGACACCATGATCTCCATCATCATGATCTCCATCATCGTGTCTTCATGAAGTTGCCTCGCCAACTATTACTTCTACTACTATGGCTAACGGTTAGCAATAAAGTAAAGTAATTACATGGCGTTATTCATTGACACGCATGTCATACAATAAATTAAGACAACTCCTATGGCTCCTGCCGGTTGTCATACTCATCGACATGCAAGTCGTGATTCCTATTACAAGAACATGATCAATCTCATACATCATATATATCATTCATCACATCCTTTTGGCCATATCACATCACACAGCATACCCTGCAAAAACAAGTTAGACGTCCTCTAATTGTTGTTGCATGTTTTACGTGGCTGCTATGGGATTCTAGCAAGAACGTTTCTTACCTACGCAAAAGCCACAACGTGATATGCCAATTTCTATTTACCCTTCATAAGGACCCTTTTCATCGAATCCGTTCCGACTAAAGTGGGAGAGACAGACACCCGCTAGCCACCTTATGCAACTAGTGCAAGTCAGTCGGTGGAACCTGTCTCACGTAAGATTATGTGTAAGGTCGGTCCGGGCCGCTTCATCCCACGATGCCGCCGAAACAAGATAAGACTAGTAGCGGCAAGAAGAATTGGCAACATCTACGCCCACAACTGCTTTGTGTTCTACTCGTGCATAGAAACTACGCATAGACCTAGCTCTGATACCACTGTTGGGGAACGTAGCAGAAATTCAGAATTTTCTATGCATCACCAAGATCAATCTACGGAGTAATCTAGCAACGAGGGGAAGGGGAGTGCATCTACATACCCTTGTAGATCGCGAGCGGAAGCGTTCAAGAGAACGGGGTTGATGGAGTCATACTCGTCGTGATCCAAATCACCGATGATCCTAGCGCCGAACGGACGGCACCTCCGCGTTCAACACACGTACGGAGCAGCAACGTCTCCTCCTTCTTGATCCAGCAAGGAGGGAGGAGAGATTGATGGAGATCCAGCAGCACGACGGCGTGGTGTTGGAAGTAGCGGGATTCCAACAGGGCTTCGCCAAGCGCTGCGGGAGGAGGGAGGTGTGTCACGGGAGGGAGAGGGAGGCGCCAGGGCTTGGATCTTGCTGCCCTTCCTTCCCCCCACTATATATGGGGCCAAGGGAGAGGGGGGGCGCAGCCTTGGCCCTTCCTCCAAGGAAGGGTGCGGCCAGGGAGGAGTCCTTCCTCCCCAAGGCACCTCGGAGGTGCCTTCCCCCTTTAGGACTCTCCCTTTTTCTTATCTCTTGGCGCATGGGCCTCTTGGGGCTGGTTCCCTTGGCCCATATGGGCCAAGGCGCACCCCCTACAGCCCATGTGGCCCCCCGGGGCTGGTGGACCCCCTTGGTGGACCCCCGGACCCCTTTCGGCACTCCCGGTACAATACCGATAAAGTGCGGAACTTTTCCGGCGACCAAAATAAGACTTCCCATATATAAATCTTTACCTCCGGACCATTCCGGAACTCCTCGTGACGTCCGAGATCTCATCCGGGACTCCGAACAACTTTCGGGTTACCGCATACTAATATCTCTATAACCCTAGCGTCACCGAACCTTAAGTGTGTAGACCCTACGGGTTCGGGAGACAGGTAGACATGACCGAGACGACTCTCCGGTCAATAACCAACAGCGGGATCTGGATACCCATGTTGGCTCCCACATGCTCCTCGATGATCTCATCGGATGAACCACGATGTCGAGGATTCAATCAATCCCGTATACAATTCCCTTTGTCTATCGGTATGGTACTTGCCCGAGATTCGATCGTCGGTATCCCGATACCTTGTTCAATCTCGTTACCGGCAAGTCTCTTTATTCGTTCCGTAACACATCATCCCGTGATCAACTCCTTGGTCACATTGTGCACATTATGATGATGTCCTACCGAGTGGGCCCAGAGATACCTCTCCGTTTACACGGAGTGACAAATCCCAGTCTCGATTCGTGCCAACCCAGCAGACACTTTCGGAGATACCTGTAGTGCACCTTTATAGCCACCCAGTTACGTTGTGACGTTTGGTACACCCAAAGCATTCCTACGGTATTCGGGAGTTGCACAATCTCATGGTCTAAGGAAATGATACTTGACATTAGAAAAGCTCTGAGCAAACGAACTACACGATCTTGTGCTAGGCTTAGGATTGGGTCTTGTCCATCACATCATTCTCCTAATGATGTGATCCCGTTATCAACGACATCCAATGTCTATGGTCAGGAAACCGTAACCATCTATTGATCAAGGAGCTAGTCTCCTAGAGGCTTACTAGGGACATGGTGTTGTCTATGTATCCACACATGCATATGAGTTTCCTATCAATACAATTCTAGCATGGATAATAAACGATTATCATGAACAAGGAAATATAATAATAACCTATTTATTATTGCCTCTAGGGCATATTTCCAACAGCAATTGCATCTCATGCAATAAAGCGACAACCATATGGCTCCTGCCAGTTGCCGATAACTCGGTTACAAAACATGATCATCTCATACAACACATTATATCACATCATGTCTTGACCACATCACTTCACAACATGCCCTGCAAAAACAAGTTAGACGTCCTCTACTTTGTTGTTGCATATTTTACGTGGCTGCTACGGGCTTAGCAAGAACCGTTCTTACCTACGCATCAAAACCACAACGATAGTTTGTCAAGTTGGTGCTGTTTTAACCTTCGCAAGGACCGGGCGTAGCCACACTCGGTTCAACTAAAGTGAGAGAGACAGACACCCGCCGGTCACCTTTAAGCAACGAGTGCTCGCAACGGTGAAACCAGTCTCGCGTAAGCGTACGCGTAATGTCGGTCCGGGCCGCTTCATCTCACAATACCGCCGAACCAAAGTATGACATGCTGGTAAGCAGTATGACTTATATCGCCCACAACTCACTTGTGTTCTACTCGTGCATAGCATAACCGGATAAAACCAGGCTCTGATACCACTGTTGGGGAACATAGTAATTTCAAAAAAATTCCTACGCACACGCAAGATCATGGTGATGCATAGCAACGAGAGGGGAGAGTGTTGTCCACGTACCCTCGTAGACCGATAGCGGAAGCATTATCACAACGCGGTTGATGTAGTCGTACGTCTTCACGATCCGACCGATCAAGTACCGAACGTACGGCACCTCCGAGTTCGACACACGTTCAGCTCGATGACGTCCCTCGAACTCCGATCCAGCCGAGTGTTGAGGGAGAGTTTCGTCAGCACGACGGTGTGGTGACGATGATGATGTTCCACCGACGCAGGGCTTCGCCTAAGCTTCGCAACGGTATTATCGAGGTGTAATATGGTGGAGGGGGGCACCGCACACGGCTAAGAGATCTCAAGGATCAATTGTTGTATCTATGGGGTGCCCCCTTGCCCCCGTATATAAAGGAGCAAGGAGGAGGCAGCCGGCCAAGGGAAGAGGCGCGCCAAAAGGGGGAGTCCTACTCCCACCGGGAGTAGGGGAGTAGGACTCCTCCTTTCCTTGTGGGAGTAGGAGAAGGGAAGGGGGAAGGAGAAAGAAGGAAGGGTGCGCCCCCTTCCCTAGTCCAATTCGGACCAGACCATGGGGAGGGGTGCGGCCACCTTTTGAGGCCTTTCTCTCCTTTCCCGTATGGCCCATTAAGGCCCAATACGAATTCCCGTAACTCTCCGGTACTCCAAAAAATACCCGAATCACTCGGAACCTTTCCGAAGTCTGAATATAGGCGTCCAATATATCGATCTTTACGTCTCGACCATTTCGAGACTCCTCGTCATATCCCCGATCTCATCCGGTACTCCGAACTCCTTCGGTACATCAAAACTCAATAAAATTGTCATCGTAACGTTAAGCGTGCGGACCCTACGGGTTCGAGAACTATGTAGACATGACCGAGACACGTCTCCGGTAAGTAACCAATAGCGGGACCTGGATGCCCATATTGGCTCCCACATATTCTACGAAGATCTTTATCGGTCAGACCGCATAACAACATACGTTGTTCCCTTTGTCACCGGTATGTTACTTGCCCGAGATTTGATCGTCGGTATCTCGATACCTAGTTAAATCTCGTTACTGGCAAGTCTGTTTACTCGTTCCGTAACACATCATCCTGCAACTAACTCATTAGTCACAATGCTTGCAAGGCTTATAGTGATGTGCATTACCGAGTGGGCCCATAGATACCTCTCCGACAATCGGAGTGACAAATCCTAATCTCGAAATACGCCAACCCAACAAGTACCTTTGGAGACACCTGTAGAGCACCTTTATAATCACCCATTTACGTTGTGACGTTTGGTAGCACACAAAGTGTTCCTCCGGTAAACGGGAGTTGCATAATCTCATAGTCAGAGGAACATGTATAAGTCATGAAGAAAGCAATAGCAACATACTAAACGATCGGGTGCTAAGCTAACGGAATGGGTCAAGTCAATCACATCATTCTCCTAATGAGGTGATCTCGTTAATCAAATGACAACTTATGTCTATGGCTAGGAAACATAACCATCTTTGATTAACGAGCTAGTCAAGTAGAGGCATACTAGTGACACTCTGTTTGTCTATGTATTCACACAAGTATTATGTTTCCGGTTAATACAATTCTAGCATGAATAATAAACATTTATCATGATATAAGGAAATAAATAATAACTTTATTATTGCCTCTAGGGCATATTTCCTTCATGATTTACATGTAATCTTTGGAAAGGGTCCCGGCGGACTAGCTGTTCCGAATGATGCTGAGGGACACGCACCCATGTGGAAGAAGAAATCTATATTTTGGGACCTACCCTACTGGAAAGAGCTAGAGGTCCGCTCTTCAATCGACGTGATGCACGTGACGAAGAACCTTTGCGTGAACCTGCTAGGCTTCTTGGGCGTGTATGGGAAGACAAAAGATACACCTGAGGCACGGGAGGACCTGCAACGTTTGCATGAAAAAGACGGCATGCCTCCGAAGCAGTATGAAGGTCCTGCCAGCTACGCTCTTACGAAAGAAGAGAAAGAAATCTTCTTTGAATGCCTGCTCAGTATGAAGGTCCCGACTGGCTTCTCGTCGAATATAAAGGGAATAATAAATATGCCAGAGAAAAAGTTCCAGAACCTAAAGTCTCATGACTGCCACGTGATTATGACGCAACTGCTTCCGGTTGCATTGAGGGGGCTTCTACCAGAAAACGTCCGATTAGCCATTGTGAAGCTATGTGCATTCCTCAATGCAATCTCTCAGAAGGTGATCGATCCAGAAATCATACCAAGGCTAAGGAGTGATGTGGCGCAATGTCTTGTCAGTTTCGAGCTGGTGTTCCCACCATCCTTCTTCAATATCATGACGCACGTCCTAGTTCATCTAGTCGACGAGATTGTCATTCTGGGGCCCGTATTTCTACACAATATGTTCCCCTTTGAGAGGTTCATGGGAGTCCTAAAGAAATATGTCCGTAACCGCGCTAGGCCAGAAGGAAGCATCTCCATGGGCCATCAAACAGAGGATGTCATTGGGTTTTGTTTGACTTCATTCCTGGCCTTAAGAAGATAGGTCTCCCTAAATCGCGGTATTAGGGGAGACTGACTGGAAAAGGCACGCTTGGAGGGGACTCAATAATATGCAGGGACGGATATTCTTGGTCTCAAGCACACTACACAGTTCTACAGAACTCTACCTTGGTGACCCCGTATGTCGATGAACACAAGAACAATCTGCGCTCCAAACACCCGGAGCAGTGTGACGACTGGATTACATGTGAACACATCAGGACTTTCAGCAGTTGGTTGGAAACACGTCTCAGAGGTGACACCACTGTTTGTGATGAGTTGTACTCGTTGTCCAGGGGACCATCTTCGACTTGATTGACTTACAAAGGATACGAGATAAATGGGAATACATTTTACACGATCGCCCAAGATCAAAAGAGCACCAACCAAAACAGCGGTGTCCGCTTTGATGCAGCAACCGAGAGGGGAAAGGACACATATTTCATTTGAAATGCTTTTCAATTTTAGGGTCTTATAGCTCAAAATAATCAGTAAATGCATGAAAAATGGTGCATGAAAAATAATAAATAAAATAAATAAGTAATTAGAAATAAAATAATATAAACTTTAAAAAAATATATAAGTAGAAACAAAATAAAATAAACTTTAATAACATAAATAAAATTTATGAAACTAAAATTATCAGAGTATTTTCTGTTCAAAACATTATAAGCAACCTCTAGTATTATTGAAACTAAAATTATATAAAATTGATGCAACTAAAATTATCGAAGTATTTTCTGTTAAAAATCATTGAAAGCAAAAATAATTTTCATAAAGAACTTTTTTTGTTAGAAACTTTAATAGCAAAAAGAATTATCATAAAGTAAAATAAATAAGTAATTAGAAACAAAATGAAATAAAATAAATAAGTTTTTTGTTGTAAGTAGAAACAAAACAAAATAAATAAAGCAAAAAATAAAACAAAAAACAGGCAAAAAATAAAAATTATGCCACCTACTGGGCCACCACGGCCTGAATACGACTAGAAACCCATCCATGGGCCAGGATTCAGGCCCGCAGAAGGCCCAGTAGGCCCACAGGCATGTACAGAGAGGTTAGGCCCGTAAGCCTGCTTTAGAGAGGAGCTCGACAGCTCAGGCGCATCGCACCTTATAAACAGGTGCGGCTCTCTCTCAGCTAGCAAGGTGGGACTAAACTCCCACCACCACGCCGCTGTGCAAGGCCATTGGTCCCGGTTGGTGGCACGAACCGGGACCAATGCCACCCTTTGGTCCCGGTTCGTGGCACCAACCGGGACCAATGCCCCCCTTTAGTCCCGGTTGGTGCCACCAACCGGGACCAAAGGCCGCCGCTTCCCGCCCTTTGGGCTGCTGAAAAGAGGCCTTTGGTCCCGGTTGGTGGCACCAACCGGGACTAAAGGGGGGCATTGGTCCCGGTTGGTGCCACGAACCGGGACCAATGCTCTCAGTATATAAGAAAGCACTTAGCGTTTTTCAGATTCATCTCTGCATCAGTTCCCCCGCCCCGACGACGCCGCCAGGCTGCCCGAGCTCGCTCCGTCGACGCCGTCACCGCCCTCTGCTGCCTCGTCGACGCGCAGCCGCCCCTTCCCGAGCACGCCGCCCCGACCACGCCGCGCGCCCCTACCCCTACCACGCCGCCGTCGCCTCTGCCTCGCCCTGCCCCGACCACGCCGCCGTCGCCTCTGCCCCTGCCCCGACCACGCCGCCGTCGCCTCTGCCCCTGCCCCGACGCGCCGCCGTCGCCTTGGTCAGGGCCGGCACTGCCCTCTTCCTCCCTGTTTTTTTTTGCACATGTATATGATGTTTTTTCCTGATTATATGTATATGTATGAGTATATGTATGTATATATGTTCTCTGTGTATATATATGTTCATGTATATATGCAAAAGATAGATTTTTAAAAAAGTTAGGATTTTTTTCAGTTCATAGATTTTTTTTGGTGATATTAATTATTGTAGAATATGCAAATGTTTGTATATTCATATGAACAATGCATTAGGCAAAACCTTTACTTTTTTCGAAATTTTCTATTTGAACATTTTTTTATGAATGAGAGGAAAAAGGAAAATAAGAAGAGGAAGAAAGGAGAAGAAGAGGAGAGGAAGAAGAGGAGAAATAAATAAGAAGAGGAAAAAAGAAGAAAAAGAAGGGGAGAAGAAGAAAGGAATAGAAGAGAAGAAGAAAAAATAGAACAAATTCTATTTTTTCTTCTTCTCTCCTCTATTCCTTTCTTCTTCTCCTCTTTTTTTTCTTCTTTTTTTTCTTCGATCTTCTCCTCTATTCCTTTCTTCTTCTCCTCTTTTTGTTTCTTCTTCGTTTTCTTATGTTTTATCGGGTCTGTCGTCATCGATATACCCCTCTCCCGATAACTTCAACACGAGGGGGGTCGATATACCCCCTCCCCGATAATATTATTTTCCCATGTACGTATGTCGTCGTTGTCAATATAACCCCCTCCCGATAACTTCAACACGTGGGGGGGGGGTCGATATACCCCCTCCCCGATAACATTATTTTCCCATGTATGTATGTCGTCGTTGTCGATATATATAACTCCCTCCCAGATAACTTCGACATGATGGACGGTCGATATTTATACCCCCTCTCGACCGTGATAACTTATACCACGGGAGCACCCCCCGGCCCTCTCGCTCGACCAAAACTGTCGAGGACACCCAAACCCTAGAAAAAAACGATGTCGGTCTCCTACCCCCTCCCGCCGCGCCCCTATCCTTGAAGCGTTGCCGAGGCCACCCCAAACCCGGAATAAGCTAGGTCTATGTTTGCACTAATATATCCACCTGCTGTCATGTTTGTGTAATAATTGCCATGTTGTAATATTTGCAGAAACAATGGAGCACGGACGAGACGAGCAAGCAGAAGAGGTGTTGGGGGACATAATCTTAGCCGGAGGTGATATCTTGTCGTATCTTAACGACAATGATGGTCTGGAAGAACAGGGTGAAGAAGCAGGCTACGGTGATCGAAGAGTGGAGGAGGAAAGACATGATTATGATGGCTCCGGTGACCCAATGCTGGTGCAAGAAGGAGCCCGTGGTGACGGCTCCGGTGACCGAACAGAGTCCGGCCAGGTAAATATATTAGTTAAGCATGTGCTGACTAGCTAATTGATGCATTCATTGTTTTGGTATGTACACATATTAATTAACACTCGTCTTTCTTCTTTTTTCTAGCCCTCCGGATCGAGCACAACTTCGGTAAAGAGACGAGGCCCGAAGAGAAAGTTGCGCTCGGATGAAAGGTTTGAGATCACAGCAATCGCGCGCGACGACCAACCGATTGAACCCACCCGGACAAAGGATGCATTTGCTGCTCAGTGCGGGGTTCTAGTTAGGGACAAGATCCCGATCAGCATCCACCAATGGTATAAGCCTAAGAAGGAAGACCCTGAGGTGTCTTATGTCAACGATATGCAGAAAGATGATCTTTGGACTGAGCTGAAGGCAAATTTCACCCTACCGCCAGAGGAGGATCCGGAGAAGCCAGTTAAAGAGCAATTAATCAAGTCTCATGCTCTTAAAAAGATGGCAAACCTATTCAGGAGGTGGAAGAATGAGCTGAAAACGTTTGTCGACAAAGAAGAGACACCAGAATTCATCGGCCGGTATGAGAAGACCAGAGATCACTGGCCCGCATTTGTGGCCCACAAGACATCGGAAAAGAGTAAGAAGATGTCAGCGACAAACAAGAAGAATGCTGCGAAGAAGAAGCTTCACCATCGCACGGGGTCAGGTGGCTACCTCAAAGCCCAGCCTAAGCGGGCCAAGGCTGAGAATGATCTGCTTGAAAAAGGGATCGAACCACAGACAATGAACTGGACAGACCGTTGCCGGACTTGGTTCTTCGGGGCTGGCGGAACCTTGGACCTTGTATCAGGGAGGTGCGTTTGGATGAACGAGCTTTTGAGAATACCAGTCAAGAAGATTCAGCAATATATCGATGCAGCGCAGGAAGGGATGTTCGTTCCAGACAGAGAGAACGACGAGCTCACAATGGCCCTCGGGAATCCTGAGCACCCTGGACAGACACGAGGCACGCCAGGCTCCGTTCCGTGGAAGGCTGGTTTTCCGGACGCAGGCGGTTACAAAAGCCAGGAGAGGAGGAAAAAAATGGAGCAGACCCAAATTCAGAAGCTGCACGAAAGGGTTCAAGCGCTAGAGGAACGAGACGGCAATCGACATGCCGAAACTACCCCCGAAGCTACCCCGCCATCTCAAAAGCTGCTTCAGCCGGAGCATGTCTTGACGGCTCCTGCTAGCTACCCCGTGGATGCTATCACGGAGTCTCAACATTGCCACCTTATGGCGCAATGGCAGAACTTCAAAGTCAAGGCAGCTGTTGGCTCTGTTTTACCTCCTGAACCCGGCGCAACCTACCACTGTCGGCCGATTCCAGAAGGATATGCTAGGGTGATGGTGGATGAAATAACGGAGGGATTTGAGGACCTCCAGCTTGACCACCCTACCGGTGAAGGGGAGACTCGGCTGGGTTTAGCTCTGAAGACTCCGTGCTTATGGCGGAAGGAGCTCATTAACCTTCCGAACTGGACGCCTCCGGCGAGTAAGGGCACTCCGCCGCCGCCTCCTCCTCCGGTGAGTGATCAGGGCACTCAGCCTCCTTCTCCGGCGCGTGGCGGCACTCCGCCTGCTCCTCCGCCTCCTCCTCCGGCGAGTGATCACGGCACTCAGCCTCCTTCTCCGGCGCGTGGCGGCACTCCGCCTCCTTCTTCGCCTGCGCCGGCGTGCCAGAGCAGCCAGCCTCCTCCTTCTCCGCCTCGTCAGCAAGGGCGGAAGAGACCCGCCGCCGCTCCGGCTGCTCCGGCGCGTCGTAGTCCTTCTCCTCCGCCTCGTAAGCAAGGAAAGAAGACAGCCGCAGCCGCTCCGTCTGCTCTGCCGGCGTCTAGCAGTACAGCTGCCAGAGGCGGGAATACAGATTCGGTCCTTCTCTGAAGACTCCAGAGAAGTTACCATACGAGAGGACCGAGGAGGAGAACGCGAAGATCGTGCGAGCCGAAGTGAAGAACTTCTTTGAAGGGGTGAAAGCAAAGAAACATCCACCTCCGGAGGAGAAGGTAGATCCGGTGAAAGCGAAGCGCACTCTGGATGCCCTGACAAAACCACCAAAGTCTCCGCCGAAAGGCAACTATGAGCGCATTATTGCAAAGACATTTGTCGAAGCGGAGCGGTCGGGAAGTACTGTCAGTGATCAAAGGTTAAAAGAACGACGAGCTGGGAAAAAAATTGCCCAGCTCGGTGAACAAGTGAACCAATCGTGCCCCCCGCTCAAGGTGTCTAAAGACATCGTCGCTAATGATCCGAGGATGGTGGCCGGTTATAGCAATCTTGGAGATTACTTGCCCGACGATGTACATTATGAAATCATGGAGGCGGACGAACACAAATACCATTACGGGAAGCCTCTTGTCAAAGATGAAAGATCTCTAACAAGGATGATGCGAAGATTACATGATTGGTACATGAAAACCTGCAGAGAGTCTGATGGGATGAATACTTTGACGCTGAGAGTTAAACCGGAGCATGACCTCGTTGGAATTGAACTGCTGAATGTTCCATTTGAGGAGTTCTTCCAGTTTTTCAATCAAAAGGCCCTCGATAAATCAATGATCACTTGCTACTGTCTGTAAGTAGTACTACTTCTGTCATTAAGTCTCTCTATATAGGTCAGCTCTTTCATTGCATGTATTTATAATTATCCTCACTATATTATGCAGATTGAAGATCGCCGAATTGAAGAAAAGACAAATCGGTGATATTGGGTTCATTAACACAAATCTCATAGATGCATATACGGTTGAAAAACATGCCAAAGAAGCCGAGGCCAACTTGCTACGATCGTTGGTATTAAATCAAAACAAAGATATAATACTCTTTCCTTACAACTTCAAGTGAGTGTTATTGTCTTGTGCATATTCGGTTTCCCTTATTAGTCCAGGTTATGGTAATGTAATTGATGACTTGTGCATGCATGCACAACTTCCACTATATTCTCCTAGAGATTTAGCTTGAGCAGGGAGTAGTAACCGTCTTAGACTCGAGACGAAAAGATCCCCAGGACTATGTGGACATGACTCAAATGCTCGAGAAGTAAGTTAAATCGATCATTATCCACCATATCAGCAACTTTGTTCATTTCCTGATATCAAGTAATTGTTTTCTTTGTCTGACAGGGTTTGGAGAAAATTCACCACAAAAGCTCCGGGACTGCCGAAGAAGCTGCAATTTAGACACCCGAAAGTAAGTACTATAGTAGCATGTTCCGCACATCTCCTAGTGATTCAAGCGCTAGTTTCATCAATACCATTTAGTATGCTTGCTTATCAGTTAGATTGACCTCTATTTCTTGTAAAGTGGTTGTGGCAGGAACAAGGGAATGATTTCTGTGGATACTACGTTTGCGAGTCTATCCGCCACACGACCTGTGAGCGGGGCTACTCTGACGAACAATATGAAGTGCGTAAGCAATAATATTCACAATTTTATTTTATTACCATCATTTGTGTCGAGTTTCATTTATTCATATATATATATATATATATATATATATATATATATATGTATGTATTGACCCCCTTCTTCAAATTAGATGTTTCGGATGCGGGATGAACTCCTAGCAGAAGATCGTATGCGAGCAATTCAAGAGGAATTGGCGGCATTCTTCCTTGACCACGTGATCGCTGAAAACGGAGAATACTATCTGGACCCTGTGTTCTTACAATTTAATTAGGAGATTATATTGTAAGAGATAATTATTGTATATATGTAGCCGGTAGTGTCAGATAGATATACGAGAACTTGTTGTTCGACCAATCTCTCGGAGAAGGAGAGGTGGTCGATATCACTTCTCTCTGTATGCATATGTTCATGGCGATCTTCTGTTTCCTTCATTTGCTTACTAGCTAGCATGTCTAGTCCTCTCCATACGTATATAGTACGTAGCGTCGACCAAGCACGGAGATAAGAGAGGACACTTCTCTCTATTAATTAGCTAGCTAACACAATATATGAAACACCTAAATTAACCCCCCAACCCCCCCCCCCCCTTCAAAAAAAAAACAAAAACCCCAGCCCTTGAAATGCTGACGCGTGGATGCCTATTGGTCCCGGTTGGTGACACCAACCGGGACAAAAGGCCCTGCCTATTGGTCCCGGTTGGTGGCACCAACCCGGACCAAAGGCCCCCTGCCTGGGCTGGCAGCAGCGGCCACGTGGAGGACCTTCTGTCCCGGTTCGTGTAAGAACCGGGACTAAAGGGTTAGGGCTTTAGTAACGACCTTTTAGTCCCGGTTCGAAAACCGGGACAAAAGGCCCTTACCAACCGGGGTAAAAGCCCCTTTTTCTACTAGTGACAATGATATTTGGAAAAAAATTGAGAAATAGAAACAACCACCCGATGAATGTGAAGAAATAAAAGTTTGCCAAAATCTAAACTGCCATGCATGAAACTGATTCGGACCTAATTTTAAAAGTTAAAACAACACAAGAAAATGCCATGATATACAAAAAAAATGTAGTCACGTCAAATTGATCAGGTATAGTACACCCCCCAAAAAACAAAACAAAAAACTACCACATTCTCTAGGATTTCCATACATAACACGCAGCTAGACCACAAGAAAAATGCCATCATATATAAAATAATGCATATGGAAGATTTAAGTACTAAAGGGCATACAAAAATTTGCCATGGAACACAAAAAAACATTGAAAAAAAGACAAAAAAATGTATTTAAACTTGCCATGGTTCTACAATTTGACTTGCCATGATCAACAAATTTTTCAAATTTTATGATGATAATGATCCAAAAATCAAAAGTTTTAAAAAAGCAAAAAGGAAATGCCAAGATTGAGATTATAAAAAATGCCATAACACTAAAAATAAAAATACCATGATCCAAAAATTAAAATTGTCATGCTTCTATATTTTCTTTGTCATAACAAAAAGAAGAATTGCCAAATGATCGAAAAATTGAATTTGCCATGGTGCATGAAGTGAATTAGTTACATATACAGGTGGTCTCCTTTTTGATGAAAACGGTGGCGCTCTCACAGGTTCACATCACCTCCTGCCTATTGCGTTGCGCGGGGAGACGCAACAATCCAGCGTGTTGGTTGCGTCTCTGCGACAGAAGCATGCTTGCTGGCATGTTGGTATCCTCCAATCTCTCAGACATTAAACATCGTAAACATATACTAGTACTAATGAATAACAACATGGTAGAGAATAAAAAGTGTAGGCACAAAGATTGGTTGCTCCACTGATTCGCTTCCACGGTTCGCTGCATGATAGTAGCACTGACACGCACTCAACTACTAGCAAATGAAATTATTGGAGGGTCTATATAGACGCTTTTGTCCCGCAACAGAACAATGAATGATACACACTCGATATGCATGATAGTCTAAATTGCATGAGGACATCGTACAAATTTTGTTGCATAAAACACACCATTATTAGTTCTGAGAAGGTCATCACAATTTCGTAGCATGCGTATCACCCCGGCCTCCTATTTCGCAATATAATCATAACGGCTTTTGTGGAAAACAATTTTTGTGTGATGTGCTCACGCAGTTTAGATTTTATCATGCTATGGAGCATTATCCACATAAATATCGGTCAGATTTTTAGTGGAGAAGGAAAGCGTCTACTCATTCAATTGTGCTTTTATTTCATTGCTAGGAGCCTAGGACATGCCAAGAAAGCTATATAGCCTGGTCAGTAAATCCACTCTAGCTATTGCTAGAATGTTGGTATCCTCCAATCTCTCACATAATTAAATAATATAAATATATTAGTACTAATGAATATAATAATAACATGGTGGTGGATAACTAACTACACAAAGATTGGTTGCTAGAAAGATAGCTGATCATTAACACGCAAATGAAATTGGTAGTCGAAGGTATCTACCATTCTTAAAAAGTTGCTCCCCACTACTCCTTATTCTTTCACCATGCACAGTATCCACATCAGCGATGTGCCACATCATCACCATTATAGTATTTCTCTTACATGCACATTATTCACATCAGCAGCCATGCATGTACGTTTAATCTCATGAAGTCTATTCTCTCGGGCGGTTGGCTGCATGGGAGGTGAATAAACGGGCAATATTTACGCGAGTTAATAGTTGGCTAATTTTAAGCATTATATGGAGAGTCTGTTCCTCCCAGCCCGGGCTGCATGGGGAGGTAAATAAAACGGGGCAATAATTATGGGAGTTAGTTGGCTGATTTCACGCATCAAGGGAGAGTTAATTCCTCTCAGCCCGTGGGCTTCATGGGAGGTGAATAAACTAAGCAATAATTAAGGGAGTTAGTTGACTGATTTGACACATCAAGGGTGAATAACCGGGAACTAATTAGGCCTTGAATAATTCGGAAGACAGACAAACAGGTTGGCCTCCTCCACAGATTGATGGTGTCTTCTCCCCTTCCATTCTCGACCCACTTTCCTTCCATGTGTATATATATGTTCACTTTCTCTCCATGTCCCTCCCATGCCTCCTCCCTCACAAGATCACTGCCTCCATTCCTGCCATTGTTGTTGTCTCCTCATGATTGTAGGCAGGCCAGAGCTCTTACTATCCTCCCTGTGTTGGCGTTCGTCTCGGATCCGTTCCATAGTTTCCGTGGGAAGGAGCAATCTATGCCCCCAATCATCATGGATTCATCTATGATGCCATAGGCCAAACCCAACCGATATTGCCCCTTTCGCCTCCCTCCACCATGGCAGCATATGTTTCTTCTCCATGAATACCCATCTATGTGCAGCGCATATGGCTCCTTCATATGTTTTTTTCCTCTTTTGTTGACACTATATTCCATATGCATGCTAAATGCGGGTCTGTCATTGGAGAAAAATCAAACAAAGGTTGTGCATGTGCTTTTTTTACATCAAGGTTGTGCATGTGCTTAATTACACTGACCTCCCGTGTTTTGTTTTGAAAAATTAGCAGACGATGCGTTCTGTTGTACAATTTTATTTTATTCAACCAGCAAGACTGCCTGCTAATTAGATGCTTGCAGAATGCCTCAACAACCTAAGAAATTTCTTAGGAAGTAGTAAGATTTATATATTACTCCCTTCCCTAGAATGTTATGAGTTATCTATTAGCTATTGCTATTTGGTAGAGTCTGAACCTGCCTAATGTAGTAATATGTCACCCGCAAAAAAAAAAGGAATATATTGCCGCGAGTAATCCGCGGTGACCACAATTATCAGAAATTCAACATGCTTTGCCTCCCAAGCAAATTTTTGCGGTTGGCTACTTATGGCTGATACCGGTGGTATGGATGGAAAAAATATCTCTATTTAAGTGGTTCGCAGCATTTTTTTTTTTGCATATTGCTTCTACCCTAATCAATGAACCACATTAGTCATTACCTAGGATACTACCAAACATGACCCAAAAAAATGCCCCCTAATTCGGAAAACATTCATGCTATGCAGAAATTGATGTGAATTAAATCCCTCATAGATTTTTATCTTTAACCTATCATATTGTTAGTCGAACTACTCTTATTCACTACATGTAAATTGATCCAATACATTGCTATGAATTCCCGCAGCAACGCGTGGGGATTTATCTAGTATATAGAAGCTTTTGTCCCTGCAACAATGAATGGTACACACATATAAGCATGAGTACATTGGAATTTTGATGCATGTGAGCATGATAAAGTCTAAACCGAGTGAGCACATCACAGAATTGTTCTCCACAAAAGCAAGCATGGGCAATCAGAAATTAACAACTCTGTAGCATGCATGTCACTCTCTCAAGAGCAATTTATGGCAAAAATGTACTATATGCAATCTATCTACTAAGTAACTATGCCCGCTCAAAATGGAGTGATCTTGTTCACTCGGCTATGGGAGCCCTCTCCTCGCTCGGTAAATTTACCAATTGTTCGTCTTTTTTTCTCCTTTTCCACATTTTCATTCATGAATGTCTTAGAAAATCCTGAAGATTTTTTGAAATTAATGATCATTTTTAAATTTTGAATTGATATAAAGTTCATGAACATTTTTAAAGTCTATGAATATTTTCTAATTTGTGAAGCCTTTTCAAATTCACGAACATTGTTCGAGATCCACTCATATTTTTAAATTCATCAATATTTTTTAACAATTATGATTTTGTCAATTTGCAATATTTTATAAAAAAACCATGAACAACTTTTATTTTAACAAACTTTTAAATAAATAAATTATAGCTGCTTTATTTCCGAGCTAGCACTAGAGCGAGCGGAAAAAACTAAATGAGCGAGCGGAGTAGGGAGCGGAGCTGAGTGAGTCAACATGGAATAGGAGCTCCCAAGGGGCTCACACAACCAACACCGATTGACACTCACGCTGAAACGTGCAAGGACACCACAACCACGCACCAAACAACTACGCTTTCCTCTTAGAACAAATACCGTCTTCAACAGCAACCCAACACAATAATAAATGTATGAAAAACACCGCTAGAACATAACCAAAACTGAAGTCAACATAGATAAAAGCATAATGAAACAATCAACAACAATAACATGTTTTTTTTTCGTTATTTCCAGAAGTGAAAAATGACGAAGCGCGCATTTGACTCTAGGATGGGCTGAGAGAGAGAAAAAAAGAAGAAGAATGTAGGCAACGAGTCTCATGGTGAGTACGGAGTACATCGTAAGACATTTCAGTGAAAACAAAATATCTTCAGAACAGTTTGATTGAGAGAAAATGTTTCAGTAACCTTTTTATAGTGCTCCATGTATACTCAGGTTGCATTGCTTTAATTTTATTTGATCCCTGGTCAAGCAACACATGCAATTGTAACGGGGTGGATGATAATTGATTTTCTTAGATTCAAAAAAATAAATAAATTCATTTTCTTATGAACTCCATCTACATTTTTCATGTTATGGATTGAAACTTCACGATCAGAAATTGTAATGCTGCACTTTGGTGAGGGGGTTCATGAGTGGTGAACCGCTACATTCATACCCCAGGAGAAGCTATAGAACGAACTAAGCATTTCAGCCAGCCAGAATACAAAGTTAAAACAAAACTGAATCATTTTGGAGGTCTGAAATCAACAGTTACAATCTTTTTTGGTGGAAGTAGATTCTTATATACACTTGATTGAGAATAGATGAATGGTTTCAGCATGCAATTGGATTTCATTACTAGTATATGAGTAAAGGCTGTAACTGAAGAATAACCATGCAATCGACGGTTCAAACAGTCGCAAGCAAGCAAGCAATTCATTCAGAAGGACAAAACGATCTTTCATTCATTCAGTTCAGAGATTCAGAACAAAAGCGTTCGGTTCACAGCTTCAGAGAGATTTCACCTAGCTAGTCGCAAACTAACGGAAACAAAGGCAAAGCAAATCGATGATCCATCATGGCTGGGCTCTCAGTCGAGCACCTCGAGGGCGTCGTACTCGGGGCCGGAGATGGCGTCGGCCATGATGGCCGACGGGGTGAGCACGCCGTCCGCCTCCAGGAACAGCCGCACCAGGTTCTTCGAGTAGCCGCTCACCAGCGCCACGCCGGCCTGCGCCGCCACCACCGGCACCGACGCCTTGGACGTGCCCACGTTCCAGAACACCACCTCGGGCACGGCGAACCCCTCCGCGGCGAACTTCTTCTTGATGGCCTCGTGCTCCGACACCCACGCCTCGCCGCCCACCCACCCGTCGAACTCCATGTCGCTCAGCACGAACACCCGCTTCACCATCATGTCCTTGGACAGCCCGCCGGCCACCGCCACGTTCAGGATCTTGTTGAAGACGGCCTGCAGGTTCGCGCCCTTCTGTGCCCTCACGGCGGCCAGCGTCCGCAGCTTCTCCACCAGCGACGCGCCGCGCACCTTGTGCAGCTGGTGCGTGGCGTCGAAGGTGATCACCCGCCCCTTCCACGGATCCTTGCTCAGCTCCGAGATCAGCAGCCCCAGCGCGATGGCCGCGGCCGCGGGCGGCTTCTCCACCGAGCTCGAGAGGGCGCACATGGCGATGCAGTTGCTGAGGCGGCCCTCCGACGCCAGGGACGCCACCATGTGGCGCCACTGGAGCTCCGCCGACTCGTCGTGCTCGCCCTTGAGGGCCGCGGCCAAGATCTCGTGAGGCAGCACCGCGTCCGCCGGGATCCTGGTCAGCCCGGCGCGCACCTCGTCGTAGAAGCCGGCCACGCCTGACTTGTCGTGCTTATCGAAGGCCTGCTTGTACTGCCGCATCGCCCGCGACGCCACGCGCGCGTAGGGGAGCTCGTCCCACTTGCGCGCGCTCATGTACACCTCCGGGAGCTCCAGGACCTTGCGCAGCGGCACGTCCACCTCGCGGCGGAGCCGGTTGCGGACGCGGTACGCGTAGTGCTTGTCGGGGATGCTGAGGTACTCCGGGCTCGAGTCGCGCGGGAAGACGCGGCGGGCGATGGCCTCGCAGAGCAGGGTCGAGCGGTCGTAGGACGAGCGGAGCGACGGGCACCACTTGGCGGCGAGCCCGATCTTGGCCGTGTCGCCCGAGCGCAGGTGCTCGAGGTCGGACTTGAGCAGCTCGGCGAAGAGCTCGGCGACGCGGTCGTAGAGGAAGCGGAAGCTCTCGTCCGAGTCGTAGCGGGCGAGGACGACCTGCGCGTGCTCCGTCTCCTTCTGCCGCCTGGCCTTGGCGGCCTCGGCGGCCGCGCCGAGGCAGCGCCGCTTGTTGTTACGGGAGCCGCCGCGGCGGTGGACCCTGGTGCTGTCGTCGCCGTCCTTGCGCTCGTCGCGGGGGCCGTGGAGGACGCGGTAGACGATCTCGGGGAGGTCCTTGAGGCAGCCGAACCTGGCGAAGGAGGCGAGGTTGGCGGCGAGGGTGCGCGGGTGGTTGGCGTGCATCCAGAGCGCGGCGGCGTAGAAGCCCTCCCGGTCGGACTTACCGAGCCCGCGTACGCCGCGGAGGTGGCACACGAGGCGGAGCGCCGTGCGCGCGTCGCCGGCCCAGGCGACGCTGAGGAGCGCGGCCACGTCGGCGGCCGCCGTGGCGGCCGGGACGACCTGGAAGAAGAAGTCGACGCAGGGGTCGCCCGACGAGGCGTACGCGAGCGCCTTCCCCTCGGCCTTCGGCGGGCGCGAGACGCAGGAGCGGGGCGGCTCGGCGTCGCTGTAGTCGCCCTCGGAGTCGGAGTCGTCGTCCGATGACGACGAGTCGCCGCGGAGCTGCGCGCGCTTCGGCTTCTTCGGCGTCGGCTTGGCCTTGGGCTTGCGGTCGGGCATGTCGGTGTCGACGATGGCGATGGGAGGGCCGAGGAGCGCGGCCGCGGGGGGCGCCATGGCTGGCTTGCTGCTGCGGTGCCGCGGGGGAGGAGGTGGGGGTCTAGGGTTTTGGGGATCGATCGAGGTGGGGATTGGATTGGAGGAGGGGGGATGGGATTGGGAGGTTGGATCGGGAGCGCTCGGTCATATAGGCGTGCCGCCCGGCCACCGCAACCGACTTAAAAGAGTCCGGGATCCTTTGTGGCTGCATATGCAGGGGAACCGACTCAAATATTTCCAACTTGTACTACGAAGTTGTACTTTCACGGGATCATTTGTGGCTGCGTATGTATATTCTCTCAAAACACGTTTAGCACTACAGGCTGTGTTACACGGAAACTGGAGTGTCATGACTGTAACAGGCAAGAGCAGCAACACGCAAGGCCAAGAGGTGAGTGGGGCCGAAGCGTCAATGAGTAGTGGCTAGAGCTGTGTAGTGTTAGCAGTTCGAGCGTGTGTGTGGTGAGTGCGTGTGTATCGGGAGGCTGGAATTATATGTATGGCCTGATGGGTGACTGTAGCGGCATCAAGAAACTGAATTAAGAATTGGAGAGAGAGGAAGCTGACCTTCCCTCACCTACCCCTTCCTGCAATCCGTCTCCTCCCTCTTCCTCCTCCCCAGACCCCCCTTTCTCTTCGATCCCCAATTCTCTCCAGCGCCCTAGGCTAGATCGAGACCCGTTACAACTTGGTATCAGAGGTCCAGCGTCCTGGAGAATCCCTACCGCAAGCCCCGTTATCTCACCAAGCAAGCTCAACAAGCGATGGCGATGGAGGAGCAGCTGGTGGCGCTCGCAAAGGCCATCGCCGACGGGCAGGCGGCCAACGAGACCCGTCTGGAGGCGATTCAGCAGTCCCTCGAGCTGTGGCGCCCAGCAGTCACCCACATCCAGAACCAAGTCGACGAACTGCGCTCGCAAGTAGGGCGCATCGCTCTCCATCCGGCGCTCGCGATGCCCCCGGATCTGATCCCGGTGCGCGACGCGGTGGTGGATCCGACGCTCCACGGCAAACAGGGCGACCCGGAGCACCACGGGCCCGAAGGCCGCGGCAAGATCGACGACACCGGAGGCCCGGCATATGGGGTAGTCACTACCCAGATGCCCCCTTCGGTCAAGGGTACGTCCCAATCTGATCTGCGTCTGGCTACAGTCGAGTCAATTCCTGCAGTTCGCGAGTTCGATACACGCACACAACACCTTGCCCCTGCTAGTTGGTCTCTGCCCAAGCTAGATTTTTCCCTCTTTCAATGGAGACAACCCTCAATTTTGGAAAACCCGGTGTGAGAAGTACTTCGATGTGTACTGGGTGCAAGCAGACCTCTGGGTAAGGGTGCCTACGTTGCATTTCATGGGCAACGCAGCAAGATGGTTGCAATTGCATGAGGCTAAGAGTAAACACATGTCGTGGGAGGAGCTTTGCTCCGCGCTGTGCGACAAATTTGGCCGCGAGCAATATCAGGCGTATCTACGCCAGTTTCGCACCCTTCGCCAGACAGGGACAGTTCATGCTTATATGACGCAATTTGAGGAAGTTATGCATCAACTCCTTGCACACAATTCGTCATTTGATTCTGTCTTCTTTACAACACAGTTCCTGGAAGGTCTTAAGCATGAAATTCGTGTGGGTGTTATGTTGCATCAACCCAAGGATTTGGACCCTGCGTTTTCCCTTGCTGCATTACAGGAGGAGCTGGTGGAGGCGCTTCCTCGGCGGGAATTCAGGCGACAGGAAGGGCCGGCTGTTCGCCAGCAAGCACGGCCACTGCTCGCGTTGGGCGCTCCGCCAGTGCGACCACTCGTCCAAGGGGCACCCGCGGCAGCAGAAGATCGTCGTGGACTGGACGCGGCTAACGCACCGGACCGAGCGGCGCGTGGTGACGACAGAGTTGCAGCTCTGCGCAATTATCGCCGCGCTCGAGGATTGTGCTTCAAATGCGGCGAACGATGGGGTGCGGGCCATCAATGCGCTGCCACCGTCCAACTCCATGTGGTTGAAGAGCTGCTGGAACTGCTCCAAGCAGATGATCAAGGCCCCCTCCTCCAGGAGGACGACGTTGAGGATGTTCTGATGTCAATCTCCAAGCTGGCTACGACTGGGCAAACTACCCCGCACACAGTCCGCTTGGTGGGCAGAATTGCTGACAAGGAGGTCCTCATTTTGGTCGATTCAGGTAGTTCGCACAGCTTCATTAGTGAATCAGTAGCTCAGAGTGTGCAAGATCAAGTGCAGGCAACCCAAGGCATGTCAGTTAAAATTGCAGATGGTGGAGTACTCACTTGTTTGGGAGTGGTTCCGGCTTGTAAGTGGCAGACGCAAGAGCACACATTTGAGACAGATCTGCTTCTCTGGGCTGTTATGACATGGTGGTGGGAATGGATTGGTTGCAGAAATGTGGCCCCATGTGGGTGGATTGGGAGCAAAAGGTATTGCAGTTTGTGCACCAAGGAGAGTTGATAGTGTTGCAAGGTGTGCAGGGGAGGCTCCAAACAGTACCGCAGATATCCATGACGCAATTGCAGGAGTTGAGGTAGATAATGCAGTGGCGTGTGTGGTTACGTTATTTCAAGTTGATCAGACAGTTCCCAGCCCAACAACAGAAGCAATTCCTTCCGAAGTAGCAGAGATCTTGGACCAATTTAAAGTGGTATTTTCTGAACCTAAGCAACTTCCCAAACACAAGCAGTGGGACCATTCGATTCCACTCTTACCAGGAGCAAAGCCAGTTAATATACGACCTTATCGGTACACGCCAGAGCAAAAGAGAGAGATTGAAGGACAAGTCAAAGAAATGCTCAAGGCTGGATTGATCGTGCCTAGCATCAGCCCTTTCTCCTCTCCGGTGTTGCTGGTCAAGAAGAAAGATCAACTTGGCGGTTTTGTGTGGATTACCGGCATTTGAATGCAATCACTGTCAAGAACACTTATCCCCTACCTGTGATCGATGAATTACTAGATGAGCTGGCAGGGTCTCGGTGGTTCTCTAAACTAGATCTGCGGGCAGGGTATCATCAAATCCGTCTGGTGGAGCAAGATGAAGAAAAGACAGCGTTCAAGACCCATCAAGGGCACTACCAGTTTAGGGTTCTGCCGTATGGTGTGACAGGTGGCCCGCCAACATTTCAGAATGCTATGAATATTGTCTTCTCACCGTTGCTACGCCATGGGGTGCTCGTTTTCATGGACGATATCTTGGTCCACTCCAGTACGTACCGAGCACATTTACTCCTGCTGCGTCAAGTCCTGCAACTGTTGCAGGACAACGAGTTGTTTGCAAAACCATCCAAATGCACATTTGCTCAAGAAAGCATCAGTTATCTGGGGCATCGTATCAATGGGGATGGGGTGTCAACGCTCGATGAGCATATCCAGGCAGTGCAAACATGGCCGCAGCCACAATCAGTCAAGCATCTTCGTGGGTTCCTGGGACTAGCGGGGTACTACCGCAAGTTTGTCCGGAACTTTGGTCTTCTCAGCCGACCATTGACAAATCTGCTCAAGAAGAATGTGTTGTTTTTGTGGACACCAACAGCGGAAGCAGCATTCCAAGCCCTGAAGACAGCATTGATCGAAGCCCATGTGTTGGCATTGCCAGATTTTTCCAAAACATTTGTTGTGGAGACAGATGCGAGTGCGATGGGCATTGGAGCAGTGTTAATGCAAGACTCACATCCGGTGGCATACCTCAGCAAGGCGCTAGCTCCCCGCAATGTTGGCCTATCTGCCTATGAGAAGGAATGTCTGGCGTTATTGATGGCAGTAGATCGATGGCGGCCATACTTGCAACATGCAGAATTCCTCATCCGTACGGATCAGAAAAGCTTGCTGAATTTAACAAACCAGCGTCTGAATACACCTATCCAGCAGAGAGCCTTTACAAAGCTGGTCGGGTTGCAATTCAAGATCCAATACAAACCAGGACCATCCAATCGAGCTGCGGATGCACTATCCAGAAGAGCCCATGATGGCACTGCGGAACTAGCCGCCATCGCGGTGTGCCGCCCAGTTTGGCTCGAGGCTACACTGAAGAGTTACCATCAGGATGAGAGAGATCAGCAGCTACTATCCCGGCTAGCGCTGGACCCCAAGGCAAAAGAAGGATTCGCTATACATGATGGTGTGATTCGTTTCCAGAATCGAATCTGGATTGGCAATGACGCAGAAATCCAAGACAATCTGATCAGAGCTCTGCGTGATAGTGCTACGGGTGGTCACTCTGGGTTCCATGCCACGTATCACCTGGTCCGTCGCCTATTCGTGTGGAGAAACTTGAAGACAATGGTCAAACAGTTTGTGCGCCAGTGCGTCACCTGTGAGAGGGCCAAAACAGAGCGAGTCTCACCTGCGGGGTTGTTGCAGCCCTTGCCAATTCCCAAGCGTCCCTGGGCGGTCGTGTCACTTGACTTCATCGAAGGGTTGCCCAAATCTGGGGGGTTCGATGTGGTGCTAGTTGTCGTCGACAAATTCTCCAAGTACGCGCACTTTATTCCCATGAAGCACCCTTATACAGCACTCACAGTGGCAACAACATACATGCAACACATCTTCAAACTACATGGCTTGCCCCTGGCTTTGATCTCTGACCGTGATCGAATCTTTACAAGTGCACTATGGCAAGAGTTGTTCAAGTTATCCCAGACACAACTCAGAATGAGCTCGTCCTATCATCCGCAGACGGATGGCCAAACGGAGCGGGTGAACCAATGTTTGGAGACCTACTTGCGGTGCTCAGTGCACTCTGCCCCTCGCAACTGGTACCATTGGTTATTCCTTGCTGAATATTGGTATAACACCACATTTCACTCGGCCCTGGGAAGAACACCGTATGAAGTGGTCTATGGCACGCAACCTCGAGAATTTGGAGTGGAACAAATGGATGAGTGCACTGTGCATGACCTTGCTACTTGGCTCAAGGAGCGTGAGGTTATGTTAGAATTGCTACAGCAACAACTAAAGCAAGCTCAAGACCGTATGAAGACACAGGCGGATAAAAAGTGCACTGATCGGGAGTTTGCAGTGGGTGACTTGGTGTTTCTTCGCCTCCAACCGTTCATCCAATCTTCAGTGGCACATCGTCCATTTCAGAAGCTAGCATTCCGCTACTATGGACCATACAAGATTGAGGCTCGCGTGGGCAAGGTGGCGTACAAACTTCAGCTGCCAGGTACTAGCAAGATACACCCCATGGTCCATGTCTCACAACTCAAGCAAGCTGTGGGCTGTGAAGTGCCCGTTGAGCAAGAACTTCCCCCGGAGGCAGAAACCTTGCAGGCTGAGCACACACCACTTGCAATCCTTGTGGATTGGGTGGTGGCCACTACTGCAGGTACGCACCCTCGTGTGTTGATCCGGTGGTCTGACCTGCCACCTTCATTGGCCACTTGGGAGGAGCCTGACGAGCTGCAGCGCCGTTTTCCAACATCTCCGGCTTGGGGACAAGCCGAAACTCAACAAGGGGAGAATGTCATGACTGTAACAGGCAAGAGCAGCAACACGCAAGGCCAAGAGGTGAGTGGGGCCGAAGCGTCAATGAGTAGTGGCTAGAGCAGTGTAGTGTTAGCAGTTTGAGCATGTGTGTGGTGAGTGCGTGTGTATCGGGAGGCTGGAATTATATGTATGGCCTGATGGGTGACTATAGCGGCATCAAGAAACTGAATTAAGAATTGGAGAGAGAGGAAGCTGACCTTCCCTCACCTACCCCTTCCTGCAATCCGTCTCCTCCCTCTTCCTCCTCCGCAGATCCCCCTTTCTCTTCGATCCCCAATTCTCTCCAGCGCCCTAGGCTAGATCGAGGCCCGTTACATGGAGGTCTTTTCTTTTGATGGCGCTAACGTAACCCCAACCTGGCCGCGTAACTTTACCCATCTTCGTCGGTGTGGCCGTGGGTCTACCCTTCCGGTTGTTGCTCCGGCGAGGGGAGGTGGAGGGGACCCGGGCGCTGCTGTCGCTAGGTTGGGCTTTGTTTTCATAGAGGTGTCGCATTGGCGGGATCGACGCCGCGTGAGAATAATTTGACCTTGTTTCTTTCCCACCCCGGCGGTGTTCTAATCGACGTTGCTAGGAAGTTGGTGGCCTCTTCGTCGCATGAGGCATCGAATTTGGTGGTTTTAGGTTGTGTTGGCTGATGTTCAGTGTCACCCTGGGTGGCAGCGGCTGTGGCCATGGCAGAGCGAAGGATTTGAAGCGGGGTGTGCAATGGCAATGTGCAGCGACGCTGATCTTCTCTGATTGCATTGGTTGAAATCGACGTTGGGATCGGGCAGAGATTGGATGATCGCCGATTGACGCGCTACAAAAGATTCGGCTCTGTCGTGTGCAACATATCGTTTCATCGGCTCAAAAAGGCAGATTAGTCTACCATGGTGATCGTCCTGATCTAGGTGTGGCGGCAGCTTCCATCTCGCTCCGACGAAGCCGTGTCGGCGGCGGAGTCCATTTGGGGACAAAGGTTAGGCATGACACGTTGATCTCCAAGGACTCTACTATAAAATTTCTAGTTTTGGGATCCTTTATGGAAATCTTGCGGTCTCAGGTCTCTCTATTGTTGGGGAACGTAGTAATTTCAAAAAAATTCCTACGCACACGCAAGATCATGGTGATGCATAGCAACGAGAGGGGAGAGTGTTGTCTACGTACCCTCGTAGACCGAAAGCGAAAGCGTTAACACAACGCGGTTGATGTAGTCGTACGTCTTCACGATCCGACCGATCAAGTACCGAACGCATGGCACCTCCGAGTTCAGCTCGATGACGTCCCTCGAGCTCCGATCCAGCCGAGTGTTGAGGGAGAGTTTCGTCAGCACGACGGCGTGGTGACAATGATGATGTTCTACCGATGCAGGGCTTCGCCTAAGCACCGCTACGATATTATCGAGGTGTAATATGGTGGAGGGGGACACCGCACACGGCTAAGAGATCAATGATCAATTGTTGTGTCTCTGGGGTGCCCCCCTGCCCCCGTATATAAAGGAGCAAGGGGGAGGCCGCCGGCCAAGGAGGAGGGCGCGCCAAGGGGGGAGTCCTACTCCCACCGGGAGTAGGACTCCTCCTTTCCTTGTTGGAATAGGAGAAGGGAAGGGAGAAGGAGAAAGAAGGAAGGGGGCGCCCCCCTCCCTAGTCCAATTTGGACTAGTCCATGGGGAGGGGTGCGGCCACCCTTTGGGGCCTTTCTCTCCTTTCCCGTATGGCCCATTAAGGCCCAATACAAATTCCCGTAACTCTCCGGTACTCCGAAAAATACCCGAATCACTCGGAACCTTTCTGAAGTCCGAATATAGTCGTCCAATATATCGATCTTTACGTCTCGGCCATTTCGAGACTCCTCGTCATGTCCCCGATCTCATCCGGGACTCCGAACTCCTTCGGTACATCAAAACACATAAACACATAATATAACCGTCATCGTAACGTTAAGCGTGCGGACCCTACGGGTTCGAGAACTATGTAGACATGACCGAGACACCTCTCCGGTCAATAACCAACAGCGAAACCTGGATGCTCATATTGGCTCCCACATATTCTACGAAGATCTTTATCGGTCAGACCGCATAACAGCATACGTTGTTCCCTTTGTCATCGGTATGTTACTTGCCCGAGATTCGATCGTCGGTATCTCGATACCTAGTTCAATCTCGTTACCGGCAAGTCTCTTTACTCGTTCCATAATACATCATCCCGCAACTAACTCATTAGTTACAATGCTTGCAAGGCATATAGTGATGTGTATTACTGAGTGGGCCCATAGATACCTCTTCGACAATCGGAGTGACAAATCCTAATATTGAAATACGCCAACCCAACAAGTACCTTTGGAGACACCTGTAGAGCACCTTTATAATCACCCAGTTACACTGTGACGTTTGGTAGCACACAAAGTGTTCCTCCGGTAAACGGGAGTTGCATAATCTCATAGTCATAGGAACATGTATAAGTCATGAAGAAAGCAATAGCAACATACTAAACGATCGAGTGCTAAGCTAACGGAATGGGTCAAGTCAATCACATCATTCTCCTAATGATGTGATCCCGTTAATCAAATGACAACTCATGTCCATGGCTAGGAAACATAACCATCTTTGATCAACGAGCTAGTCAAGTAGAGGCATACTAGTGACACTCTGTTTGTCTATGTATTCACACAAGTATTATGTTTCCGGTTAATACAATTATAGCATGAATAATAAACATTTATCATGATATAAGGAAATAAATAATAACTTTATTATTGCCTCTAGGGCATATTTCCTTCAGTCTCCCACTTGCACTACAGTCAATAATCTAGTTCACATCGCCATGTGATTTAACATCAATAGTTCACATCACCATGTGATTAACACCCATAGTTCACATCGTCATGTGACCAACACCCAAAGGGTTTACTAGAGTCAGTAATCTAGTTCACATCGCTATGTGATTAACACCCAAAGAGTACTAAGGTGTGATCATGTTTTGCTTGTGAGATAATTTTAGTCAACGGGTCTGTCACATTCAGATCCGTAAGTATTTTGCAAATTTCTATGTCTACAATGCTCTTGCACGGAGCTACTCTAGCTAATTGCTCCCTCTTTCAATATGTATCTAGACCGAGACTTAGAGTCATCTAGATTAGTGTCAAAACTTGCATCGACGTAACCCTTTACGACGAACCTTTTGTCACTTCCATAATCGAGAAACATATCCTTATTCCACTAAGGATAATTTTGACCGCTGTCTAGTGATCTACTCCTAGATCACTATTGTACTCCCTTGCCAAAATCAGTGTAGGGTATACAATAGATCTGGTACACAACATGGCATACTTTATAGAACCTATGGCCGAGGCATAGGGAATGACTTTCATTCTTTTTCTATCTTCTGCCGTGGTCGGGCTTTTGAGTCTTACTCAATTTCACACCTTGTAACACAGGCAAGAAACTCTTTCTTTAACTGTTCCATTTTGAACTACTTCAAAATCTTATTAAGGTATGTACTCATTGAAAAACTTATCAAGTGTCTTGATCTATCTCTATAGATCTTGATGCTCAATATATAAGCAGCTTCACCGAGGTCTTTCTTTGAAAAAAAACTCCTTTCAAACACTCCTTTATGCTTTGCAGAATAATTCTACATTATTTCCGATCAACAATATGTCACTCACATATACTTATCAGAAATGCTGTAGTGCTCCCACTCACTTTCTTGTAAATACAGGCTTCACCGCAAGTCTGTATAAAATTATATGCTTTGATCAACTTATCAAAGCGTATATTCCAACTCCGAGATGCTTGCACCAGTCCATAGATGGATCGCTGGAGTTTGCATATTTTGTTAGCACCTTTAGGATTGACAATACCTTCTGGTTGCATCATATACAACTCTTCTTTAATGAATCCATTAAGGAATGCAGTTTTGTTTATCCATTTGCCAGATTTCATAAAATGCGGCAATTGCTAACATGATTCAGACAGACTTAAGCATTGCTGCGAGTGAGAAAATCTCATCGTATTCAACACTTTGAACTTTTTTAAAAACCTTTTTCCGACAAGTCTAGCTTTGTAGATAGTAACATTACTATCAGCGTCCGTCTTCCTCTTGAAAATCCATTTATTTTCTATGGCTTGCCGATCATCGGGCAAGTCAACCAAAGTCCATACTTTGTTCCCATACATGGATCCCATCTCGGATTTCATGGCCTCAAGCCATTTTGCGGAATCTGGGCTCACCATCGCTTCTTCATAGTTCGTAGGTTCGTCATGGTCTAGTAACATAACCTCCAGAACAGGATTACCGTACCACTCTGGTGCGGATCTTAATCTGGTTGACCTACGAGTTTCAGTAATAACTTGATCTGAAGTTTCATGATCATTATCATTAACTTCCTCACTAATTGGTATAGGCATCACAGAAACTGGTTTCTGCGATGAACTACTTTCCAATAAGGGAGCAGGTACAATTACCTCATCAAGTTCTACTTTCCTCCCACTCATTTCTTTCGAGAGAAACTCCTTCTCTAGAAAGGATCCATTCTTAGCAACGAATGTCTTGCCTTCGGATCTGTGATAGAAGGTGTACCCAACAGTCTCCTTTGGGTATCCTATGAAGACACATTTCTCCGATTTAGGTTTGAGCTTATCAGGATGAAACTTTTTCACATAAGCATCGCAACCCCAAACTTTAAGAAACGACAACTTTGGTTTCTTGCCAAACCACAGTTCGTACGGTGTCGTCTCAAACGGATTTAGATGGTGCCCTTTTTTACGTGAATGCAGCTGTCTCTAATGCATAACCCCAAAACTATAGTGGTAAATCGGTAAGAAACATCATAGATTGCACTATATCCAATAAAGTACGGTTATGACGTTCGGACACACCATTATGCTGTGGTGTTCCAGGTGGCATGAATTTGTGAAACTATTCCACATTGTTTTAATTGAAGACCAAACTCGTAACTCAAATATTTGTCTCCGCGATCAGATCGTAGAAACCTTATTTTCTTGTAACGATGATTTTCCACATCACTCTGAAATTGTTTGAACTTTTCAAATGCTTCAGACTTATGTTTCATCAAGTAGATATACCCATATCTGCTCAAATCATCTGTGAAGGCCAGAAAATAACGATACCCGCCGCGAGCCTCAACACTCATCGGATCGCATACATCAGTATGTATTATTTCCAATAAGTCAGTTGCTCGCTCCATCGTTCCGGAGAACGGAGTCTTAGTCATCTTGCCCATAAGGCATGGTTCGCAAGCATCAAGTGATTCCAAAGCCCATCAGTATGGAGTTTCTTCATGCGCTTTACACCAATATGACCTAAACGGTAGTGCCACAAATAAGTTGCACTATCATTATTAACTTTGCATCTTTTGGCTTCAATATTATGAATATGTGTATCACTACGATCGAGATCCAACGAACCATTTTCATTGGGTGTGTAACCATATAAGGTTTTATTCATGTAAACAGAACAACAATTATTCTCTAACTTAAATGAATAACCGTATTGCAATAAACATGATCAAATCATATTCATGCTCAACGCAAACACCAAATAACATTTATCTAGGTTCAACACTAATCCCGAAAGTATAGGGAGTGTGCGATGATGATCATATCAATCTTGGAACCACTTCCAATACACATCGTCACTTCATCCTTAACTAGTTTCTGTTCATTATGCAACTCCCGTTTCGAGTTACTACTCTTCAGCAACTGAACCAGTACCTAATACCGAGGGGTTGTACGAACACTAGTAAAATACACATCAATAATCTGTATATCAAATATACCTTTGTTCACTTTGCCATCCTTCTTATCCACCAAATACTTGGGGTAGTTCTGCTTCCAGTGACCAGTCCCTTTTGCAGTAGAAGCACTTAGTCTCAGGCTTAGGACCAGACTTAGGCTTCTTCACTTGAGCAGCAACTTGCTTGCCGTTCTTCTTGAAGTTCCCCTTCTTCCCTTTGCCCTTTTCTTGAAACTAGTGGTCTCGTCAACCATCAACACTTGATGTTTTTCTTGATTTCTACCTTCGTCGATTTCAGCATCACGAAGAGCTCGGGAATTACTTTCGTCATCCCTTGCATACTATAGTTCATCACGAAGTTCTACTAACTTGGTGATGGTGACTAGAGAATTCTGTCAATCACTATTTTATCTGGAAGATTAACTCCCACTTGATTCAAGCGATTGTAGTACCCAGACAATCTGAGCACATGCTCACTGCTTGAGCTATTCTCCTCCATCTTTTAGCTATAGAACTTGTTGGAGACTTCATATCTCTCAACTCGGGTATTTTCTTGAAATATTAACTTCAACTCCTGGAACATCTCATATGGTCCATGACGTTCAAAACGTCTTTGAAGTCTCGATTCTAAGCCGTTAAGCATGGTGCACTAAACTATCAAGTAGTCATCATACTGAGCTAGCCAAACGTTCATAACGTCTGCATCTGCTCCTGTAATAGGTCTGTCACCTAGCGGTGCATCAAGGACATAATTCTTCTGTGCAGCAATGAGGATAATCCTCAGATCACGGATCCAATCCGCATCTTTGCTACTAACATCTTTCAACATAATTTTTCTCTAGGAACATATCAAAATAAACACAGGGAAGCAACAACGCGAGCTATTGATCTACAACATAATTTGCAAAATACTATCAGGACTAAGTTCATGATAAATTTAAGTTCAATTAATCATATTACTTAAGAACTCCCACTTAGATAGACATCCCTCTAATCCTCTAATTGATTACGTGATCCAAATCAACTAAACCATAACCGATCATCACGTGAAATGGAGTGGTTTTCAATGGTGAACATCACTATGTTGATCATATCTACTATACGATTCACGCTCGACCTTTCGGTCTCAGTGTTCCGAGGCCATATCTGTTATATGCTTGGCTCGTCAAGTTTAACCTGAGTATTCCGCGTGTACAACTGTTTTGCACCCGTTGTATTTGAACGTAGAGCCTATCACACCCGATCATCACGTGGTGTCTCAGCACGACGAACTTTCGCAACGGTGCATACTCAGGGAGAACACTTATACTTTGATAATTTAGTGAGGGATCATCTTATAATGCTACCGTCAATCAAAGCAAGATAAGATGCATAAAAGATAAACATCACATGCAATCAATATAAGTGATATGATATGGCCATCATCATCTTGTGCTTGTGATCTCCATCTCCGAAGCACCGTCATGATCACCATCGTCACCGGCGCGACACCTTGATCTCCATCGTAGCATCGTTGTCGTCTCGCCAACTATTGCTTTTACGACTATCGCTACCGCTTAGTGATAAATTAAAACAATTACATGGCGATTGCATTGCATACAATAAAGCGACAACCATATGGCTCCTGCCAGTTGCCGATAACTCGGTTACAAAACATGATCATCTCATACAATAAAATTCAGCATCATGTCTTGACCATATCACATCACAACATGCCCTGCAAAAACAAGTTAGACGTCCTCTACTTTGTTGTTGCAAGTTTTACGTGGCTGCTACGGGCTTAGCAAGAACCGTTCTTACCTACGCATCAAAACCACAACGATAGTTTGTCAAGTTGGTGCTGTTTTAACCTTCGCAAGGACCGGGCGTAGCCACACTCGGTTCAACTAAAGTGAGAGAGACAGACACCCGCCGGTCACCTTTAAGCAACGAGTGCTCGTAATGGTGAAACCAGTCTCGCGTAAGCGTACGCGTAATGTCGGTCCGAGCCGCTTCATCTCACAATACCGCTGAACCAAAGTATGACATGCTGGTAAGCAGTATGACTTATATCGCCCACAACTCACTTGTGTTCTACTCGTGCATATGACATCTACGCATAAAACCAGGCTCGGATGCCACTGTTGGGGAACGTAGTAATTTCAAAAAAATTCCTACGCACACGCAAGATCATGGTGATGCATAGCAACGAGAGGGGAGAGTGTTGTCTACGTACCCTCGTAGACCAAAAGCGGAAGCGTTAACACAACGCGGTTGATGTAGTCGTACGTCTTCATGATCCGACCGATCAAGTACCGAACGCACGGCACCTCCGAGTTCAGCACACGTTCAGCTCGATGACGTCCCTCGAGCTCCGATCCAGCCGAGTGTTGAGGGAGAGTTTCGTCAGCACGACGGCGTGGTGACAATGATGATGTTCTACCGACGCAGGGCTTCGCCTAAGCACCGCTACGATATTATCGAGGTGTAATATGATGGAGGGGGGCACCGCACACGGCTAAGAGATCAGTGATCAATTGTTGTGTCTCTGGGGTGCCCCCCTACCCCCGTATATAAAGGAGCAAGGGGGAGGCCGCCGGCCAAGGAGGAGGGCGTGCCAAGGGGGGAGTCCTACTCCCACTGGGAGTAGGACTCCTCCTTTCCTTGTTGGAATAGGAGAAGGGAAGGGAGAAGGAGAAAGAAGGAAGGGGGCGCCCCCCTCCCTAGTCCAATTCGGACTAGTCCATGGGGAGGGGTGCGGCCACCCTTTGGGGCCTTTCTCTCCTTTCCCGTATGGCCCATTAAGGCCCAATACAAATTCCCGTAACTCTCCGGTACTCCGAAAAATACCCGAATCACTCGGAACCTTTCCGAAGTCCGAATATAGTCGTCCAATATATCGATCTTTACATCTCGACCATTTCGAGACTCCTCGTCATGTCCCCGATCTCATCCGGGACTCCGAACTCCTTCGGTACATCAAAACACATAAACTTATAATATAACCGTCATCGTAACGTTAAGCGTGCGGACCCTACGGGTTCGAGAACTATGTAGACATGACCGAGACACCTCTCCGGTCAATAACCAATTGCGGAACCTGGATGCTCATATTGGCTCCCACATATTCTACGAAGATCTTTATCGGTCAGACCGCATAACAGCATACGTTGTTCCATTTGTCATCGGTATGTTACTTGCCCTTGATTCGATCGTCGGTATCTCGATACCTAGTTCAATCTCGTTACAGGCAAGTCTCTTTACTCGATCCGTAATACATCATCCCGCAACTAACTCATTAGTTACAATGCTTGCAAGGCTTATAGTGATGTGTATTACTGAGTGGGCCCATAGATACCTCTCCGACAATCGGAGTGACAAATCCTAATCTTGAAATACGCCAACCCAACAAGTACCTTTGGAGACACCTGTAGAGCAGCTTTATAATCACCCAGTTACGTTGTTACGTTTGGTAGCACACAAAGTGTTCCTCCGGTAAACGGGAGTTGCATAATCTCATAGTCATAGGAACATGTATAAGTCATGAAGAAAGCAATAGCAACATACTAAACGATCGAGTGCTAAGCTAACGGTATGGGTCAAGTCAATCACATCATTCTCCAAATGACAACTCATGTCCATGGCTAGGAAACATAACCATCTCTGATCAACGAGCTAGTCAAGTAGAGGCATACTAGTGACACTATGTTTCTCTATGTATTCACACAAGTATTATGTTTCCGGTTAATACAATTATAGCATGAATAATAAACATTTATCATGATATAAGAAAATAAATAATAACTTTATTATTGCCTCTAGGGCATATTTCCTTCATCTATTTGTCTGTAAGGGTGTCTGATATGTACAGTGTGTACCAAGTTTGTTTAACGAATACATGGCTACTTAAAGAAACATGTTTAGCACTCGAATCACCACAAATCAGCTTGCTCATGAATATTGACGCCAAGGGCTCCTTTAATTCAAAGAAATTTCATAGGATTTTTAAGCATTTTGATCCTTAGAAATTTCTTCTACACAGGTCATTTGATTGACAGGAATGGTGTCCTTAGAAATGTTCATCAGGATTGCAAACCTATCTTGCAAAGCCTGTTGAACTCCACATATGGCTAGATATTCTGTTATTACCTAACATACCATGTTGATTTGCATGTTGCTCTCTACCCCACTTTGTTATAGTATGCATGTTTAGGTTGCAGCCATTGTCTGGTTACCTCCTTATGCCTTGCAGTTCTTGGGGGGGGGGGTATTCACATTTCTCTGTTACACTTAGACTGTTAGCAAATTGATATCTTGAAGTAATGTTTCGAGAATGAGCACGCTAACCATATGTGGGTGTTTTATGGGGCCCCTCGACCAATGCCCGTAGCTGCAGATTGTCCAGGAGTCGGGCTGGTTTTCCATTTGTCGTGTATTGTTGTTGCAGGTATGAGGAGACGTTACAGAGAGATACTACAATTTTACCATTAGTGGTTCACGATGTCCTAGGCTAGGGGGTACTAACCTAGTCGGCCCATGGTCCTCGGGCCGCGCCAGTGGGCCCTCATTCCCCTCGAGGTGGACTCCGGAAGCTACACGCTGGGAACATGATCAAGACTACATCTGCCGAAGACTTAAGGTGCACTCCAGGACTTCTCCTGCTGCCTTCATGTCATCCCCCTAGATACCTGGCATGTAACCCTAGATGCCTTACCTGGCGTGTATATAAGCCAAGGGTTTGGGCCGTAGAGGGGACTTTAACACAATAATATTCACCTAGCCCTAGGGTTAGAACACAACTTACGATCTCGAGGTAGATCAAGCTTGTACTCGATACATCTCCATCAATAAAAACAATAGCAGAGCATAGGGTTTTACTGAAGGAAATATGCCCTAGAGGCAATAATAAAGTTGTTATTTATATTTCCTTATATCATGATAAATGTTTATTATTCATGCTAGAATTGTATTAAACGGAAACTTAGTACATGTGTGAATACATAGACAAATAGAGTGTCCCTAGTATGCCTCTACTTGACTAGCTCGTTAATCAAAGATGGTTAAGTTTCCTAGCCATAGACATGTGTTGTCATTTGATGAACGGGATCACATCATTAGAGAATGATGTGATGGACAAGACCCATCCGTTAGCTTAGCATTATGATCGTTTAGTTTATTGCTATTGCTTTCTTCATCACTTATACGTGTTCCTCTAACTATGAGATTATGCAACTCCCGAATACCGGAGGAACACCTTGTGTGCTATCAAACGTCACAACATAACTGGGTGATTATAAAGATGCTCTACAGGTGTCTTCGAAGGTGTTTGTTGGGTTGGCATAGATCAAGATTAGGATTTGTCACTCCGTATATCAGAGAGGTATCTCTGGGCCCTCTCGGTAATGCACATCACTATAAGCCTTGCAAGCAATGTGACTAATGAGTTAGTTACGGGATGATGCATTACGGAACGAGTAAAGAGACTTGCCGGTAACGAGATTGAACTAGGTATGAGGATATCGACGATCGAATCTCGGGAAAGTAACATACCGATGACAAAGGGAACAACGTATGTTTTCATGCGGTTTGACCAATAAAGATCTTCGTAGAATATGTAGGAACCAATATGAGCATCCAGGTTCCGCTATTGGTTATTGACCGGAGATATGTCTCGGTCATGTCTACATAGTTCTCGAACCCGTAGGGTCCGCACGCTTAACGTTTGATGACGATTGGTATTATGAGTTTATGTGATTTGATGTACCGAAGGTTGTTCGGAGTCCCGGATGAGATCACGGACATGACGAGGAGTCTCGAAATGGTTGAGACATAAAGATTGATATATTGGACCATGTTATTCGGACACCGGAAGTGTTCCGGATAGTTTCGGATAAAACCGGAGTGCCGGAGGGTTACCGGAACCCCCCGAGAAGTTATGGGCCTTAGTGGGCCTTAGGGGAGAGAGAGGGCCGCAGCCAAGAGGTGGCGCGCACCCCCTCCCCCAAGGGGATACCGAATAGGACAAGGGGAGGGGGCGCGGCCCCTCTTTCCCTCTCCCTCTCCCTTTCTTTCCTTCTTCTCCAAGTTGGACTAGGAAAGGGGGGAACCTACTCCTACTTGGAGTAGGATTCCCCCCCTTGGGCGTGCCCCTTATGGTCGGCCGGCCCCCTCCTCCCTTCCTTTATATACGGGGGAGGGGGCACCCCATAGACACACAAGTTGATCTTTAGCCGTGTGCGGTGCCCCCCTCCACAGTTGCACACCTCGGTCATATCGTCATAGTGCTTAGGCGAAGCCCTGCGCCGGTAACTTCATTATCACCGTCGTCACGCCGTCGCTGACAGAACTCTCCCTCGGCCTCAACTAGATCAAGAGTACGAGGGACGTCACCGAGCTGAACGTGTGCAGATCGCGGAGGTGTCGTGCGTTCGGTACTTGATCGGTTGGATCACGAAGACGTTCGACTACATCAACCGCGTTACTTAACGCTTCCGCTTTCGGTCTATGAGGGTACGTGGACACACTCTCCCCGCTCGTTGCTATGCTTCTCCTAGATAGATCTTGCGTGATCGTAGGCAAATTTTTTGAAATACTACGTTCCCAACATTTACCTCCATCGAGAGGGCCCTAACCTGGGTAAATACCGTCTCTCTTGTTCCTGTTACCATCTGTCCGAGATCCACAGCTCGGGACCCCCTACCCCGAGGCACCGACAGTGGTGTTTTCCTTGATGTTCTTTTGGGCCAATGGGGAGGACTTCCTTGTTTTTTTCGCACTTTCTTAGTTGCGAGTGCCTATGCTGGGGCTCAGTACTAGCTAGCTCACCACTCTCGTAACACAATTGGGTCCAATTTAGATATACGGTCGCCTCTCGATTTGGGTGTCAACCTGATCGGGTGTCTCCTGGATTAGGGTGTAGAGATGGAGTAAGAATCCTTTGTTCAAATCTCTCTTGCTAACCTATCAAGGGTTGCAGCAGCTAGTGTTGTCGATCAAGCATTGTTGGGTTGTTCGGAACTTCTAGTGCTAGCTCATAAAACGTGTACCTCTAAGGGGTAGATTCCAGTTGGGAAAAGTGTGTGTATGGAGCCTATTATGGGTATGTTGGTGCACCTCTGCAGGGTTAAATCTTTTCGATAAGCCTTGTCCACGGTTACAGATGACTTGGAGATTTATGACAGTTCATAGAGTAACTTCCACCATAAGTGCTAAAACTTATCCACCCTTAAACTTTTTGTTAATTGCATGCTCTACCTCATCAACTATTAATAATAAACTTGCCGAGTTCCATGGTGTACTTCATCTTGGGAATGCGAGGGAGGATTCATGGGATGGTTTTACGTCTGACGGTTGGATAGAATGCCCACGTGGGCACAACATGGAGGTTGTGTTGCACGATGCTTAGAATAGATGGTCCTTATGCGCTTCTCATCTTATTCTAATAGACGTAAATGGTGGTGTTGCTTATTAGTGCTTGCAGCTCCACCACTTATCTCTTTCATACCTATAGTTTTGTTATTGCGATTACCCTTGGTAACGAGACTTGCTGAGGACCATGTACTCACTCTTGCCACAACAACAACAGGTACAGATGCAGCTTACAGGTATGGTGATGGATGATGTTTGCTTGGTTGCCTTCAATCAATGGTTTGGGCAGGGTTATAGACTCCATTTGCTTTAGTTTGAGCCTTCTTAAGGCAATTTGCATTCTTACATGTATAAGGTTTATTCACTTCAGGTGTATGAGTTAGATTTTGGTCATATGACCCTCGTTGTATGAGATATTGTACATGTACTATTCTTGTTGTATGCGGAATAGTTTGTAATATGTGTTGTGGTGTCAACTCTTCCACATGGAGGGCACGTTTTGGCGTGTTCGCCGTGTGAAGCTTTAGTGGTATTGGATCAATACTATGCGAAAGCTGGTGGAGCTGGCTAGATCTGCGTAGTGTCAGTCCTGGGCGCTACATCCATGAGTCAGTGGGGGCGAGGCTACGCAACAACAAGGGGAGGGCATGCGACTACAAGCTGGCAGTGTTGTGTGACATTGCGAGGGTGAAAATGGGAGGTAGGAGATGGCTATCGAACGACAGAAAGAACCCGACGGAACGGTTATGTGGGTGACCGTTCTAGCCCCAGGCCGGTTGCCCGACGACTATTATTGTCCGGATGATAATGGACATGTTGGCATGGGCAAGTTTATTAGGGGGAAGATGGGGCACCCTGAAATGCAACGGGGGATTGGGGATGTGGGGAGGGATTCATAGGTTTAATTAGTTCTAACTAGGTACTCTAACTTTATGGTGGAACCAACCCACCAGGGCTCAAGTCGTAAACTTGGCATTGGTGCTTGCATTTTACTTTCAGACTTTCCGCCATGTTCGTTCAGTGAAACGAGACGTTCTCGTCAACTATGATGCACATGTGGTGAGTTCGACAATCTCAAGATGTTGTGTCAGTTCAGTCTCTTGAATGTACTCATAGGGGTATGGTCTTTGATTGGAGTGTATTAAAGAAAGTATTCTGCTATAAATTTGACGTCAGATTTTTAGACATGGCAGATCAAACCCCTGAGATGGAAATTATATTGCCGTGAGAATGCCAATTTTCTTTAGCAAGCACATGCAAATCCTTACTGCGTTCAATTTTTTTTGCCGGAAATTGCCATAATTGCCAAAGAGAATAGTCATCCTCGTGACAACATAATTTACCTAAAAAATGTCCGATTTGCTGTGTCTAAAAATCAGATTACGATTTAATACTCCAACTTTAATTTCAAAGAAAAAATATCTCAGAGTAATTAAGCAAAATTAACCACGCATAATGGCTCCCACTATGTCGGTTTGAAGCACGAGGGAGGGCCCACGCGACGCCGATCAATCGGATCTGCCGTCGACCAGCGAAGTCGGTTCCTCCTTCCTCCAAATCCATATAACCAACCAACGCCTCTCTCCTCCAGATCAAATCAATCAGATCTCAATTCTTCTCCCCAGCCTAGCCAGCTCCCTCGATCCCCCAAAACCCTAGCGCGCTAACCGCCATGGCGACGCAGACGGAGCCCGCCGCGCCGCCGCGCCGCCTCCTCGGCCCTCCCGTCATCCGCGCCGCCCGCCCGTCGCCCGGCTCCGACGCCGCCGCGCCCGCGTCGCACCCCTTCCTCGACCTCCTCGACGCGGCCTTCAACGCGCCGTCCGCCGCGGAGGCCAAGGCCGCGCTCGCGCCGCGGAGGGCGCTCACGGAGAACTGCTCCGCCACGTACGCCAACTCGGGCAACCCCTGCCTCGACCTCTTCTTCCAGGTGGTGCCCGACACGCCGCCCGAGCGCGTGCGCGCGCTGCTCGCCGCCGCGTGGGCGCACGACGCGCTCACGGCGCTCAAGCTCGCCTGCAACCTCCGCGGCGTCCGCGGCACCGGCAAGTCGGACAAGGAGGGCTTCTACGCGGCCGCGCTCTGGCTGCACGACAACCACCCCCGCACGCTCGCCTGCAACGTCGCCGCGCTCGCCGAGTTCGGCTACCTCAAGGACTTCCCCGAGCTGCTCTTCCGCCTCATCCACGGCCCCGACGTGCGCAAGGCCGCCAGGGAGGGCGCCGCGGCCGAGAAGGTGAGGAGGAAGGAGAAGGACTTCGCCAAGCAGCGGGAGGCCTTGCGGGCTAGCCTGGCCAGCCGCAAGCGCGCCCGCGAGCTGGCCCCTGTGCCGCCCAAGGCCACCTTCGGCGACTTCCTCTCCGCCGCCCTCTCCAAGTCCGGCAGGAAGCCCATGGAGGTGGAGACCGTCCCTGTGTCTGTCGCGGTCCAGGACCCGGCCGAGCAGAAGCCCGAGGAGATGGAGGTGGACCAGAAGAAGAAGAAGCCCCGGCGGATGTCCAAGAAGGTCCGGAAGGTGGCCAAGCTCGCCGTGCAGTCGCTGGAGACGTACTACGGCGACAGCGCGTACCGCTTTCTGTTCGAGGCCGTCGCGGACTTCTTCGCCGCCCTCCTCGCTTCGGACCTCGAGCAGCTGGCCGCAGGTGGCAAGAAGAGGAAGATCGGGCTCGCCGCCAAGTGGTGCCCCACGCCGGGATCGTCCTTCGACCGCACCACGCTGCTCTGCGAGGCCATCGCCCACCGCCTCTTCCCGCGTGACTCCGACCCCGAGTACGCCCAGCTCACGGACGAGCACTACACGTACCGCGCCCTCCACCGCCTCCGCCGCGAGGTGCTCGTGCCGCTGCGCAAGGTGCTGGAGCTCCCGGAGGTGTACATGAGCGCCCAGCGGTGGTCGGAGCTCCCCTACACCCGCGTGGCCTCGGTGGCCATGCGGCGCTACAAGTTCCTCTTCAAGAAGCACGACGAGGAGCGCTTCGGCAAGTACCTGGAGGACGTGGAGGCCGGCAAGGCCAAGATCTCGGCGGGCGCGCTCCTGCCGCACGAGATCGCCGCGTCCGCCTACCGCGGCCAGGAGGACGACGTGTCAGAGCTGCAGTGGCGCCGCATGGTGGACGACCTCCGCTCGAAGGGGTCGCTGCGCAACTGCATCTCCGTCTGCGACGTGTCGGGCAGCATGCACGGCACCCCAATGGAGGTGTGCATCGCGCTGGGCGTGCTCACTTCAGAGCTCAGCGAGGAGCCCTGGGCAGGCAAGGTGATCACCTTCAGCGAGAGGCCCCAGATCCACCTGATTAAGGGCAAGACCCTTCGGGAGAAGATGAGTTTCGTGGAGAGTATGCAGTGGGACATGAACACCAACTTCCAGGCGGTGTTCGACCAGATCCTCCGCACTGCGGTGGAGGCCCGGCTGGCGCCCGAGAAGATGATCAGGACCATTTTCGTGTACAGCGACATGGAGTTCGACCAGGCGTCGGCGACCCGCGGGTACTATGCTCGCAGCAGGTCATGGGACACGGACTACGAGGTGATCTGCAAGAAGTTCAGGGCTGCCGGGTATGGCGACGTGGTGCCCCAGATCATCTTCTGGAACCTGCGTGACTCTAAGTCGACGCCAGTGACGTCGACCCAGCCTGGGGTGGCCATGGTGAGCGGCTTCTCCAAGAACTTCCTCAAGATCTTCCTGAAGAACGACGGCGTGGTGAACCCCGAGGCCATCATGATGGAGGCCATCGCCGGCGAGGAGTACCAGAAGCTGGAGGTGTTCGATTAGATCGATTGTCAGTTGTCATGAGCTTAGTTTGATCAGTTCTTTTCATAATTGGCAGCTAGTGTTGATTCTCAGAATTCGAACCAAAACCATGTCTGCAAATGCAATAGGTTTCCGTCGTTGAACATGATGGTTGAGCTGGTAGGATGATTGGCATGGTTTAGCTTTATCCAGTTTAGTGATGAATCGTCCTTGATTTGGAGTGCATGAATGAACTTCTGAATTCCCGACAGTGTACTGTTCGTGGTGTTTGATTTTCTGAATCCAAACCAAAATCATGCTTGTAACCTTTTTCTCTCTCTCTATGTGGTATGGTGATTGGACTGGAAGAACGGATTTCTAGTGCTTAATACTGTACGTCCACTGGCATATTGTAGGTAGTTGTATTGTTGATCCAACAACATGCTTCTTTGTTACTGCATGCCATGGCAGCTTGCTGCTGTGCTGTTAATTTGCCAGTTCATTTGTATAGAGTATACTGCTGAAACACAATTGTTGCGGCGCTTGTCATGGTCGTGTTCGTGCCCTTTATTGGTTCTCTCGGTTTTGTTTGTCGTGGTGTTTTGATTAGCTTCTTATTTCCAGAATTTCAAAAAAAGAATATCTGAACATGTTGCTTTAGTTGGTACTAGGATAGGAATGTAGTGAGTCTCTTTGATTATTACTGTCGTAGGTATGAAGTGAATTCAGTTCAGGGCCAGTTTAGCTTGAAATTCTCTGTTTCTGCAGGACAAGAGTGCAGGAATCAGAGAATGAATAAAATGGCTTTGAATGGGGAATACATTGCTGTCAACAAGTTTGAAACAAGAAATACTGAGATGTTTTTCTATATTATTATTATCATGAGACTTTGGCAGTTTCATTTTAGAGAAGCACTTCTGCAAAGTCTTTAGATGAGTCTGCCTTCTTTAGCTTCTTCTCCAACTGATCAGTCCTAGCAACTTCTTCTCCGCTAACCGCCCTGCAGAGCCTTCAGTGTTGCTCTTCCGATTCAAAATTTTCCGAGGTCGACCTGGAGGCGGGCGTCAGGAGAAGCTGGCGGTAATTGCTTCATGTCCATTTCCAAAGCAGCCGAGGTGGTGTGGCTCTGTGATTTTCAGGATCAGGGAAACTGACGGTTAGTCCTCATCCAAATTAAAGCAGCATATAAACTCATGAAAATGATAGAATAAAACAAAGCCGGGGCATAATCACACTCCGAATATCTGAACATTGGTTCACCACAGAGCAGGACATCTAAAGATACAGACCGGATATAAGATACAGACCGCATCTGCCATCACCTTATTACATAGTACTCCCTATATTTCTGAATAGTTGGCAGTGGAGTTCTGCTGGCAAGTCATTAACACACTCACAGATGCAGCTAGGGCAAGTGCAGAGAGAATGCCATCAATAGGATTCCGAGATACAACCGGGGCAACTGGACGAGGCATTTTCTCATTGTCAAATTTGGGATCCCCAATAGTTGGGCAATGCTGAATAAAATGCCCTGGAATCTGCCATCTATACGTAGCAGGTATAGCCAAGTGGAGGTGTTTGGTTTTCCTGCGGGCAATGCTGAATGAAATGGCCTGCAACTCCGCAGCTCGGCACGCATAGCCGGGTGGAGGTGCCTCACCTTCAATTTGAAAGAACATGTTAAATCATATTCTAAACAGATTCACAGAAGACAGAGCAACGCAAAAATATAGTGGAATAGTATAGTTCACATATTCACACACACAAGGTAAATAATCTGTTACAATTTGTATTGAAATCTCCTAGGAGTTCAACGGCTGGAAACAATCGTCTAGTTAGATTGTCAAAAAAGATCAAGTAATACCAAAAAGAAAAGAAACCTGGTCTTAGCAAAGCATGAACGCCTACACACTCGTTTTCATCATAACAATGGCTTTGATCTTTTAAGAGAATCTTTTCAGACTATCTGCTAGCATAATCATAACTCAAAAGAACTTGACACTGAAGACACATATTTTTTTTATCATTATGGTGTCCTGATGTAAACCTTCCAGCAGCTTGTCCTCTCTTAGATGACTGCTCTTCCCTACATGCAATGCGCCATTAAATATGATCATTGGAGAGGGTACCAAATAATCTAGGTGCTGATATATGCGAGAGAAGGAAATGTTGTATTCTAACCATTTGAGTTCAGCTGCATTAATCACAGCTGCGATTGCAGCATCTTCATCTTTCACTTCTGCGGAGGAACAAGATTTTGAGGCCGATTCAGTAACCATGATCTGTTTGAAGCTAAGCTGACACAGGTTCAGCTTAAGCAATTGAGCTAAAGACCTCCCAAAGTGAGACTGAAGTTAATATCTGTTTGGAGAAAGAGAGACATGTAGAACATCTAATGTAAAACAGGCAGAAAGGGGAAGAGAGAGTGCCTTGTCAGTCTCTATTTTCATTACAAACACAAATTGTTAAGAACGTAAGATAGTTGCTCAATTCCCACTGCTTCACAGAAAAATACGTTACTCATAGCCTTAAATCCTTGGTTTTTCTCTGTGTGGTATATCATATAACTAAAATTTGAGTTGAACATGAACTAACATAAGTTGTTTCTAATTATTTTTGTAGTTACTGTGTGGGTTGGTTTTAACTGTAGTCAGTCGCTTCCTTTTTTGTGTGCTAAAATTTCACAATCAAATGGTGATTGCATCAAGTTGTGCTAGTGGCAATTTTACCTACTTAATACACTATCAGTAGCATTTGTCTTTTTGTATGTCCAAGAGCACAAACAAAGATATTTAATTGTTTCACTCATATTTTACAGGGAGATAAAATCATTTAAAAAAATACGTTAGTACAAAGTATTGACATTTCTTCTATATAATATTGTAAAGAATCTCGTTTTATTGCCGGTTGGCCCCTATCATATAGCACTTCTGCAAAGAGCAGAACTGCAGAAATAAAGGACTTCCATCCTAGGATGCTAACAAATTAGTTGGCCTTGCTTGTGCTTCTTGTTTACCAACATATTGCCTCGTCTGTTTGCTATTCACGTCTTAAGTGTTCTGTGTGATATTTGTTGCCTCCTGGACTATGCATTCAAAAACTGCAAAACCAACAAACTAATTTGCAAAAGTAGATAATAATTCTGGAGCATGCATTTACTGAAGTGTGATCAGGTGCCTGTAGAAGCCGCAAGGGAATCCTTGAGGAAAATAAACAGAAGTTCAGGGAACTCATCTCAGGTTCCTTACAAAACATGCAATTGATAAGCCTATGATTACCCAAAACTTGCATTCTTACAGCATCTGGACTTGGCATTGACCATGCAGTCAGGTTCCAGAAAAGGTGAGAAAAAAAGCCCAACTCTGGCATGATTTGAGATTTCTACTCACCTACGGTGTTGGGCCCACATGTGGACCATGCCATCCTTATTTCCAGCAAGTATCTCGGTCGTCTTCTCAACTTGGCGGTCACCCCCGATAGGGCCTCTGCAACTGTTTGTGTTATTTGGGGTTCACCGGGTTGAGCAAGAAGCTCAGTTTGGCCCTCATAGATTTCAGCAAGCTTTTTCCGTTGCAAATGTTGGTTATATTGATTAGTCCACCTCCAAACCCTGCAATAAAAAGTCATTATCAGAACTGAGCGGTAGTAATAGGGATGCAAAATCAGTTTATTTGGACTTGAGCGGTAGTAATGGGGACGCACATCATGGCACGGCGAACCATGGCTCGAATGTCGTCCCGACTATTGTTTCAACATGGATGGCTATTGGCAATGTCCTTGGGGTACATGACTCCCACCAACGGAATTAGCACCCAGTACATTATCTCTTGCCACTTCTTTTCGCGAGCATTCATTTTTGGTGATGCATGATCTGAGTTCATTACAAATATAGGTGGTTCCCCTCGCTGAAAATGGTGGCGGTCTGATAGGTTCAACTCATCTCTCGCCTATTGCGTTGCAGAGGGAGGTGCGGAAATATGGCATGTTGGCTAGGCCTATCCTAGAGAAGCATGCTTGCTAACAAGTTGGTATCCTCCAATCTCTCACATATTGAACATTGTAAACATAATAATACTAATGAAATATGGTGGAGAATAACTCGGCAAGCACAAAGATTGGTTACCACCTAGATAGCTAGCTCATTGATGCTCATTCAGCTAGCAAGTGGAATCGGTGGAAGGTATATATAGAAGGTTTCAGCTCTGCAATAATGAATGGTACACACATATAAGCATGCATGTGTACATAGGGACTCGAGATGCATGATGAAGTCTAAATTGCATGAGCACATCACGCAACTGTTTTGCATAGAAGCCACAACTGTTAGTTCTGAGAATTTTAGTCATCAGAACTGTTCCGCATAAAGTGCGTTTGCTATCTAGAGCATGTACATTGTACATGTTGAGTTTAATTAACCCATGTGTTAATTATGGAGAATCTCCACTATCCCTAACCGCCATGTACGAGGGACATGACTGTTCGCTCGTGTCTCTTCGGACCATCGCGTCTGTTGGATGCATCCCCTCGGGGCTATATATGCTTGTACTCAATCATCAATAAGGACAACCCTTCACTTTACATTATGTCTATTGTCTCTAGTTTTACTTTCCAACAGTACATACTTACACGCTGCATGTTTGCGAGGCTTTGCTTCCATGTACAGCATATATGCTCAGTAGTTGAATGCATTTTTTGTTGGGGTTTCAAGAACATTTGAACACTAATATAATTGAAAATATATTTACCAACGTACACGATAGCACCGTACGCACACAAACCAACAGGCACACATCGATCAGGCATGGTACATGTCCAGGAACAGGTCGACCTCGTAGCGTGGGGCTGCCGGCGGGCGTCATGACGCAGTACCCGCGCGCCATCCTGAAGGCGCCGGTGCCGCCCACCACGGCGCGCTCGATGGCGCTCGTGAAGCTCAGCATGGGCCCCAGCATGGCCAGCGTGCTGCCGCGATGCTCGCCGGCCGTGAAGACGAGGTTGATCGCCGACTGCGCGCCCGGCGGGCTCACGAGCCCCGCGCTGACGAAGAGGCCCTGGTACCGGCCGACGAGCGACGAGTTCCCCGCGTCCGGCCCGTCGCGCAGCTCGTCGTCGAGCACGCCGACCGCCCCGAACGTCGCGTCGGCGCCCAGCGGCATGTACAGGTGGATGTGGGTGAGGCCGTGGTCGCTGGCGCCGGTGCCGGCGCGCGCTGCGAGGTAGGGCGCCGTCCACAAGGCCAGCAGGAGGAGGAGGAACAGCGACGGCGAGGAGCGGGTCATGGTGATCAGAATTCAGAACGTGTAGCAAGTAAAGCAACTTTTCTTTTTTGAGACAAGCAAGTATAGCAACTAGCAACTGATATTTCAGCTGAGGTGTGCAACGCAGCTGCCGATGGATTCAGCTTGCTCATAATCTTCATGGCCCGTTGACGGACTGTGTCTGAGTATGACCTGCAGGCTAACAGTAGACCTGCATGCCCGTATATATGTAGCTTAATTACACAACTAACAAATTAATTAGGACATTCATTTTATATAATTTAAAAAATAAGCATTATTTAGCTTTGTAAGCAATGTTGTCTGCTGCTCTGACCATCTGGTCGACCACCTTTGCAACCATCATGAAGTTAGTGTTTTGTTTAGATCCTGGGGTATTTTTTCATAGATTTTATTTATTTTATTGAATGAAGATGCACATAATATATTACGCCCTAACCTCAGTACAAAACTGCGACACTTCTGAGGAGTATATATTTTTCCCGGTCAACAGGGTGTGGCCCTGTCTCCATTTCGTAAAAACCGGAACTAAAAAGTAAATCCAATAAATATAAGTAAAAGAAGGGATAAACGGCTCAAATCATGTTCTGTTCTTTTTAGCAACAAATCATGTTCAGTTGTGTTCCAGTGAGCCGAGCCGCCCTGACACTTCTTGTTCGCCAAGCCCAGCCAGCTTGGCTGGTCAGCAGGCTTTAGGTCTAGCCGGAGAGTGGATGAACGAGATGTGGGTTTGTTTGGGATTCTACTCGGGTCCAAACAACGCCCGATTAATTGAGAAGCGCTTCTGGGAAGTGCTTCTGCCAAGCCAACATGAACCATGAGGTATTCACTTGGGCTACAGCTGGTGAGAAGTGGATGTCGCTGGTTGAGCTGTGAGAACACAGTGGGTGGACAGATATTTAACATCTCTCCACGGTAGAAGTCTGCTTGCTATCATGTTGGTATCCTCCAATCTCTCACATAACTAAATATTCTATGCATGCTATGCTAGTACCTCTGAATAATAACATGATCGAGAATAAGTAACCAAGCACACAGATTGGTTGCTAGCTATATTAGCTAGCTCATTGACACACACTCTCAGCTACGAGATGTAAACAGTGGAAGGTATATATTGTATATATAGAAGCTTTGGTTCCTGCATCAGGGAATGATACACACATATAAGCATGAGTACATGGGAACTCTGGTGCATATGTGCATGATAATTAAAGCCTAACGTGAGTGAGCACATCACACAATTGTTCCCCACAAAAGCCAATATGGCCATTTTGGAGAAATTAGTCATCACAATTTTGCAGCATGCGTATCACCCTCTCTTATTTCCCACTAGCAGGCAGAAGCGCGGCGGCATGTCGTGCCCGTCGTGAAGCCCGTGTGTGTGGCTGTGTTGTTTTTCTTATAGAAGAAAAGAAGGCAGTGAGTAAGTGAGCTGACAGCTAGTAATGTGCAAGCCAATTTAACTTAGATAAATACCGAAAGGTAGCAAAAAACAGTTCGTCCATGGTTACGAACACTGAGCTATATATCTTAAATGTTTCAAGCCAAAGTTGTTTCTACCAAGATAGTCACAGTTTGAAAATCGTGATACTAGCTTTTTAATTAAAATCACACAATAAATTACATTGCTCATATGGAATTTCCACAATATTCTGACACTACGGGCTTTAAGGTGCGGAATTAAGATCAGCACAACGACCTTGTTAAACAAAATTCGCTGCAGTAGGAAAACCTTAAACAAAATAAAAACAAAAAAGGGAATTTTCTAAGGTAGAATGAATTACGGGCATTGGTATTACCCTGAAGAAGAAATAAAATGGAAAGAAACATGGCACCGTGAATGTCAATTTTTTTATATAAGCTCGATATAACTTAATTATTTTTACTTTAAGACAAAAACAATATGGGAGTAAAAATAATAGGAAGAGGTAAATATGCCCAACATCGACTATCATAAAGACTCATTGTCAAACTTATTTCTTACAAAGAGGATTCTGAATATATTAAAAAACTTGCACAATTTGGTATTGTGCAAGAACAAGTGTAAACAAGTGCAAAACTAGTGTAAACATGCACACAAAAGTGGGAATTAAAACACCAATTCTAGCCTAGCCTTTTATTTTAGTAACCACTATAATTTTTTAATTAAAATTACAAAATAAATTACATTGGTCATATCAGATTTATACAATATTCTTAAACCACATGATTTAAGGTGTGTAAGATCAACACAACAATCTGGTTAAAGAAAATTTGTTGCTAGTAAAAAAGTTAAACTTAAACCAATAAAAACAGAAATTTTCTAAGGAAGAATGAATTAGGTGCGTTGGTATTACCCTAAGAAGAAATAAAATGGAAGAAAAACTTGGTATTGTGAATGCCAATTCTTTTCTATAAGCTCAATACAATTTTAAAAAGTTTGACTTAAGACAAAACGAGCATGTGTAGTAAATTGAAAAAAGGGTATTATACAAATATGCTTAACATTGACAATCATAATGACCTGTTCTCAATTTTTTTTTATAAAGATGATTCATAATGTATTAAAAACTTGCATGAAAAATATGCTATCTTTCGGCATCATGGTCACGTGTGTTTGTGGTGTCCGATTATCCCAGGATTTGCTTTTGTAAGAGGGCTACCTCACTATCCTATACCGTTCGGCACTGTAACTTGGTTGTGATGCTTTATGTATAAAGTGGGGCAAATGCCACAATATGGAAGTCATTGAAACAATGAAGAATGGAGGACAATCTGCGGGAGCGGCGGCAGCGGTAGTCTTCGATGCTTGTTACTTCATGGCATGTGATTTTTCTTTAACTAGATCTGAACATTGTAATAGGGTAGCTAATAAGGTTGCTCGTGAACTTGCTAGGCTAGCGAAATTTTCTGTAACTAGAGATTGGTTAAGGGCCTACAGAGAATATTATACCTCTTATTACAGACGATGTAACCATTATTTCCAATTAATAAAGTGGGTGTTTTCTTAAAAAAAGCAGGGCAAATGCCTGTTTCAACCGTATTCTCAAAAATAATACAATAGACAAGGAAATGGATTCAACCCAAAACGTACAACCCAGCATTTTTGTCTAAACTTAATTAGCCACATGTTATGTATTTCTGTTGCAGCAACGGCGCAGCGGGTCTTGTTTAACCTATCCTCGGCTACATGACCCTCGCATACAGAAATTGGCACCAATACACTCTCTTTTTTCCCTCATTTTTCAAGCAAGTTCTCCTCATTGAAAACATCGGTGCTCCTATAGCTTCATGTCGGCTCTCATCTATTGTGTCACAGAGGAAGGTGTGGCTGGTTGCGTCTTTGTAAGAAAAGCCTACTCTCTAGCATGTTGGTATCCTCCAATCTCTCACATACTACTAAACATTGTAAATGCACTAGTACAGATGAGTAATAACAGGGTGAAGAGCAAGTAAATAAGCTCATTGACACACACACTCAGCTGAAAGAAAAATGAAACCAGTTGACGGTATAAATAGAAGTGCCCGCCCCTGCAACAATGAATGGTACACACATAAGCATGAGTACATAGGAACTAGAAATGCATGATAATGTCTAAACTGCATGAAAACATCACACAACGGTTTTCCACAAAAGCTAGCGTGAATAGTTCTAAGAAATTAGTCATCACAACTTTGCGTCATACATATTACCCTCTATTATTTCTCTTGCTTCATCTAGTACTTCATGTTTTCTTCAAAGGCAAGAGAAAATAGACCAGATAAGCATGCCTTGAAATATAAATGCTTGATGGCATTAAGAAACAAAACAATTGACCTCATTCCAATTGGCCAAAAGAATTGAAATATCTGATGTGGATATGGTTGTTAGGTTGATCTCTTTCCCGTTCGAACCCAGCGGGTCGAACGGGCCCCTGACTCGCGCCCTGATCGGGGGCGCCCAACCAAACCATGGTTGGTGGGCCCCTGTGACCCGTGCTATATAAACAGAGGTGGGGGCCAGGGCATGACTTACGAGGTTAATCGCTGCCACAATCCCCACCTACAATCCCTACCGATCTAGGGTTAGCGCGGTGCTCACGGGAAGCTCCACCTCCACCTCGCCCACTCTCCGCCATCGCACGGGAAGCTCCGCCTCCACCTCGCCCACTCTCCGCCATCGCACGGGAAGCTCCACCTCCACCTCGCCCACTCTCCGCCATCGCCGTGCACCTCAGCGCCACGATGGCCTCCGGCTCGAGTTCATCCACTGCTAGAAAAGGTAGGTTCACCGGATCTACTAGCCTACTCCGATCCAAAGTCTATCAATGGTATCAGCCAGATCGGGCTAGTTGATTTCGGTACAAAGAAACAAAAACAGAAAAAGAAAAAAGTTTCCCTCTCCCAAAGAACCCTAGAAGGGCAAAGAAGAAAAGAGCGCCGCCGTAAGGCCGCGCCTGTTCCTCTCGATCCCGTCGCGCATCGACAAGCCGAGGCGACAGGGACGAAGAACCACCCCCCACAGGGGCAAAGTACTGGCACCGCCACCGAGCCGTTTGACGGCGGCGCGTTCACCATCGAGGTGCTCGCGCACACCGGCAAAGGGGACAGGGAGGGCGCCGCCGTATCGCGCACTGCAGCTCACGGCTCTCTCTCTCTCTAAAAAAGGAAGGTGGGGGATGGGTGAAACAGAGAAAGGGAAAGAGAAAGAGAGGAAGGGGAACAAGAGCAGGCTCGCGTGCCGCCGTGGCCGCTCGACGCCGTCACCGGCGACCGGCGCGGCCCCAACCCGCCGCATCGAGAAAGCCCCGCACCTCTCTGCCTCTCTCTCGGTCCAGTAGGAAGCTGTGGATGGGGGAGAGCAGGAGGAGCAAGGGGAAGAGCGGCGTGGCGCTGTGGCCGTCGACGCTGTCGCCGGCGACCGGCGCGACCGGACCGGCCGACAGAGAGACGAGCGGCGCGTGCGAGAGGAGAAGCAAAATGAGGCTAGGGTTCAGGCGGTGAGGCCGGCTGGGCGTTTTTGTGCTGCCGAGATGCACGCGCGTCCGTCTGATTGCATCCAACGGCTGCGATGAAACCCTAGCTGGCCACGGGCTTTTTCGGGCCGAAAGTGGAGGCCGGGCGCAGTCGCCGCTGGGCCGTGGCCAGCCGCCGCGGGCACGCTGGGTCCAGGCCGGCTGGGCCGCGCGCTGGGCCGAGGCCTTAGCCGCACGCCGTTGCTGCTGCAGATTTTTTCCAGATTTTGGGCAGATTTAATAGTTTTTCTATGCAATTTTTTTTCCAACGAAATTTTTTGTTTAGAAAATAGAAAAGCTAACAGAAAATGACTCTAAAAAGTAAAAGTAAAAAGTTCATGAATTTTTTATTCATGTGTTTCCGCTGTGTAAATAATTAATAGTGCTCTTTTACAAAGAAAATAAAAGTTTACATAGTATTAAGTTTCTAAGAGCATGTTAAAGTGATTATTAAAATGAATATGATTATGTTATTTTTATGACCAACGTTGTTAATAACATGATCATGTTTTATTATTGAAATTTAAAGGTGCATTTATTTCTAATTTTTGCCCAACGGTAATATAGATTTAATTGCATAGACAATTATAGGTTTAATTTGACCAACGTTAGATTAATACATATGATTGTTATATTGATGTCACTTAAATTGTGATTTCAGGAGGCTTTCACTTGATGAGTTGCCTAAAAGAAGTTCCGACACTCAGAGGTGACAACCACACTGAGTGGAGGAAGAAAGTTGAACTGGCGTTTGTTTGTGCTGATCTTGACTGGGTTGTGGAGAAACCACAGCCGGTCAGACCCACAGAGCCAGTAAGAGAGGCCACTGATGATGATGCTGCATGGGCTAAAAAGAAAGGGGACTATGCTCCTTTGGAGCAGTCCTACCTCATAGATAACCAAAAGTGGGTCAATACAAACAAAAAATGCATGGCCTTTATAAAGAACACAATTGAGAGCGTCATTGTGGGCTCCATTGCAGAGTGCACTTCCGCAGGGGAGTTGCTCTCAAAGATAAAGAGCCAGTTCACTGGCTCTTCAAAGATATATGCCACCTAGGTGAGAGCAACTGGTGACAGAACGCTACACAGGTGGTAGTCATGGCATAAGAGAGCACATCCTCAGGATGAGCAATATGGCAGCAAAGCTCAAGCCCATGGATGCGGATCTGGAGATCAAACCAACGCTCCTGGTCCACCTTGTCATGGCTTCACTGCCGAAGGAGTTTGAAGCTTTTGTTGTGAATTACAATATGTCACCTGGAACATGGGACATTGAAAAGACAATAGCAATGTGTGTCCAAGAAGAGGAGAGACTCAAAGCCTCACATGGTGGTACACTCAACTATGTGCAGGGTCACAAAAGAAAGAATTACAATCAAAACAACAAAAGTTCTCCTTCAAAGCCACAAGGAAAAGCTTCCTATCAGCATCAGCGTCAGCAACAACCTTTCTCAGTGGACAAAGACACTTGTCTCCACTGTAAGAAGACCGGGCATTACAAGAAAGACTGTCCTGATTGGCTAAAGTCAATCATGGCAAAAAGAGGTAACAATATAGTTTCATTTGTAAATGGATCCCTGTATGCACAGTTTTCAAAATCCACTTGGTGGATTGACTCAGGAGCAACTGTTCATGTTGCAAATTCTTTACAGGGATTCCATTCGACGCGGACTACGCTAAGAAGCGAAAGACGCATTGAAGTGGCGAACGGAGTTGAAGCAGAAGTTGAAGCTGTCGGTGATATCTCCTTGGAGTTAGCTGATGGATTCAATCTTCTACTTAGAGATGTTTTATTTGTTCCATCATGTCATAGAAACTTAATAAGTGTTTCTTGCTTGGACAAAGATAATTATGAATGTTATTTTGGACATGGCAAGTGTGCCATTTGGTTAAATAATGCTTATGTGGGTGATGCTTTACTACATGATGAGCTTTATTTGTTATCACTTCGTGAAAAAGTTTATTCCGTTTGCAATGTGAAAGAACATGTTTCCGCGTCGGATAAAGAACAAAAGAAAAGAAAAAGAACATTTGACTCATCGAAATTATGGCACTGTCGCTTGGGCCATATTTCGAAGGGGAGAATAGAAAGATTAGTCAAAAGTGAAATTCTTCCTCCGTTAGAATTTTCAGACTTAGAACAATGCATAGATTGCGTTAAAGGAAAGTACGTAAAATAAATCAAAAAAGGTGCAATCCATAGCACAGGCACACTAGAAATCATTCACACTGATATTTGTGGACCATTTCCGGTGAAAAGTGTGGATGGATATGACTCGTTCATAACATTCACAGATGATTACTCTCGCTATGGTTATATTTATCCAATCAAAGAAAGATCGGAAGCGTTGGATAAATTTAAAATATTGAAAGCTGAAGTTGAAAATCAGCACGATAAAAGAATAAAGATAGTAAGGTCCGACCGTGGGGGAGAGTACTACGGTCGACACACTCCATATGGCCAAGTCCCTGGACCTTTTGCGAAGTTCTTGCAGGAGACTGGCATAGTAGCCCAGTATTCAATGCCGGGCGAGCCTCAGCAAAATGGAGTAGCTGAAAGGCGCAACCGTACCCTTATGGATATGGTGCGCAGCATGATGAGTTATTCCAACTTGCCATTGGGATTATGGATGGAGGCGCTTAAAACCGCCATTCACATTCTCAATAGAGTACCAAGCAAGTCGGTGCCCAAAACACCGTACGAGCTATGGACAGGAAGGATGCCCTCCCTACAACACTTCAGGGTGTGGGGGTGCCCTGCTGAGGCCAAAATGTTTAATCCGAACATTGCAAAGTTAGATCCCAAAACAGTAAGTTGCCACTTCATTGGCTATCCAGACAGATCAAAAGGTTTTCGTTTCTACTGCCCTGACAGATATACAAAGTTTGTAGAAACGAGACATGCAGTCTTCTTAGAGGACGAAATGATGAGGGGGAGCTTGGTAGCTCGGAAAATTGATCTTGAGGAGAAGAGGGTGCATGCACCTAATCCGATGATTCAGGAGCCATTTTTCTCACTACCAGTTGCAACTCCACCCATGACAGCTATGGGGGAAGACCCGGAACCTGTCCGTCAGGAGCCGACTGAACCCGTTGTTGAGCATGAAAGGGAGGTGCAACAGCAAATTTTAGAAGAAGTGCCAGAAGTTGAGGCACAAAATGTGCCAGAAACTGAGGCCCTTAGAAGGCCTACAAGACCAAGAAAGTCAGCTATTTCTACTGACTTTAAAGTTTATAACACAGAAATGGTTCATATGGAAAAAGATCCCACCTCATATGAAGAAGCCATGAGAAGCCCTCATTCATCGAAGTGGATGAAGGCAATGGAAGACGAGATGAAATCAATGAGTTCCAAAGATGTTTGGGACTTAGAGGAAATTCCCAAAGGAGCCAAAACAGTAGGCTGTAAATGGGTCTACAAAATTAAGTATGACTCTAAAGGGAATATAGAAAAGTATAAAGCACGACTCGTGGCAAAAGGATTTACACAAAGAGAAGGGATAGATTACAATGAGACATTTTCTCCAGTCTCGTGTAAGGATTCCTTCAGAATCATAATGGCATTAGTTGCTCATTTCGATTTAGAGTTACATCAAATGGATGTTAAGACGACATTTCTGAATGGTGATTTAAAAGAAAAGGTCTACATGAAACAACCCAAGGGTTTTATCATGGAAGGCAAGGAAAATATGGGATGCCGCCTGAAGAAATCCATTTATGGATTAAGACAAGCCTCTCGGCAGTGGTATCTAAAGTTTAATCAAACGATTAAAAGTTTTGGATTTAAAGAAAATATTGAGGATAATTGCATTTATGCAATGTTTAAAAATGGGAAATATATTTTCCTAATCTTGTATGTGGATGATATCCTGCTTGCTAGTAGTGATGTTAGTCTACTACAAGAAACAAAGAAATACTTATCCTCAAATTTTGACATAACAGATCTTGGTGAAGCATCATATGTTTTGGGTATAGAAATTCACCGAGATAGGAACAATGGAGTCTTAGGACTATCTCAGAAGCATATTTAGAAAAGATTCTTAAAAAGTATAATATGCATGCGAGTAAAGCCACACCTGCTCCAATAGTCAAGGGCGATAGTTTTGGGAAATTCCAATGTCCCAAGAACCAGTATGAGATCGATCAAATGAAAGCAGTACCATATGCTTCGGCAGTTGGCAGCTTACAGTATGCACAAGTGTGCACTCGCCCTGACTTAGCTTTTATCACTGGGGTACTCGGTAGATATCAAGAGAATCCAGGCCTAGAGTACTGGAAGATGGTAAAGAAAGCATTGCGTTATGCGCAAGGCACGAAGGACTACATGCTAATATACAGGAGAAGTGATTCCCTAGAGATAAAAGGGTATTCAGACGCAGATTTTGCGGGGGACAGAGATGATAGAAAATCCACGTCAGGATACATATTCACCCTCGCTGGGGGAGCTATTTCGTGGAAAAGCTCCAAACAGTCGATAGTTGCATCATCCACGATGTATGCAGAATTCATAGCATGCTTCGAAGCCACGGGGCAGGCAATATGGCTAAAGAAATTTGCACCCGACTTGAAAGTGGTAGATTGCATTCACAAACCACTAAAGATGTACTGTGATAACCAGCCCGCAGTATTCTATGCTCACAACAACAAGTCGAGTAATGCTGCCAAAACAATAGAGATAAGGTATTATGTTGTGAAAGATAAAATCCAGGATCAAACTATAAGTCTCGAGCATATAAGGACAAAGGATATGCTTGCGGATCCGCTAACGAAAGGCTTACCACCCAATGTGTTCAAGGAACACTTAGCCGGCATGGGTTTAAGGGAAAGCCTTATGATTCCTGGATAGGCCCAAAAGGAACAGAATTTGTTTCTGAACATAACGTATGTTGTAGCTGTATGATTCTATCGGCAATTAAGCTGTGACGATGAAACATGCTCTATGTACCAATACGTGATAAAATAAATAAACTAGAAAGTATAAAGTTAAAAGTAAAGTTGAGATCAAGGGGGAGAATGTTAGGTTGATCTCTTTCCCGTTCGAACCCAACGGGTCGAACGGGCCCCTGACTCGCGCCCTGATCGGGGGCGCCCAACCAAACCATGGTTGGTGGGCCCCTGTGACCCGCACTATATAAACAGAGGTGGGGGCCAGGGCATGACTTACGAGGTTAATCGCTGCCACAATCCCCACCTACAATCCCTACCGATCTAGGGTTAGCGCGGTGCTCACGGGAAGCTCCACCTCCACCTCGCCCACCCTCCGCCATCGCCGTGCACCCCAGCGCCACGATGGCCTCCGGCTCGAGTTCATCCACTGTTGGAGAAGGTAGGTTCACCGGATCTACTAGCCTACTCCGATCCAAAGTCTATCAATGGTATGATACATGTTCAAGTTGCACAAATTGAAAAGAGATCGCTGTGTCACGATTGAAAGTTCTTGCAAGCTCCCCATATAAGATATGCACATACAAGAGGTAATATTTGCGACCACTCTGTGTATTCAAGCAGTTAAACCCATTGATATGCATCATTGAGAGGTTAATTAATTACAGGACATGACATATAAAACGGTATTGACTGCCTTATGATTGGTTTTAGATACAGAGCACGTATGTTGTACGTACTTGCACATTGTATATATGTTTCTCAGGCTTCCTTCCTTGTATAGTATATGCTCAGTGTTGGGTAACGTAGCAGAAATTCAAAATTCTCTACGCATCACCAAGATCAATCTATGGAGTAATCGAGCAACGAGAGGAAGGGGAGTGCATCTACATACCATTGTAGATCGCGATGCGGAAGCGTTGCAAGAACGCGGATGAAGGAGTCGTACTCGTTGCGATTCAGATCGCGGTTGATTCCGATCTAAGCGCCGAACCACGGCGCCTCCGCGTTCAACACACGTGCAGCCCGGTGACGTCTCCCACGCCTTGATCCAGCAAGGAGAGAGGAAGAGGTTGGGGAAGACTCCATCCAGCAGCAGCACGACGGTGTGGTGGTGATGAAGGAGCGTGGCAATCCTGCAGGGCTTCACCAAGCACCGCAAGAGACGAGGAGGGAGAGGGGTAGGGCTGCGCCAAGAGAGAGGAAGTCTCATGTGTATGGCAGCCCCAAAACCCCCACTATATATAGGGGAGGAGGAGGGGCTGCGCCCCCATCTAGGGTTCCCCCCCCCAAGGGGTGCGGCCAGCCCTAGATGGGACTTGGGGGGCGGCCAAAGGGGCAGAGAGGGGGGCGCCCCACTAGATGGGCCTTAGGCCCATCTTAGCCTAGGGTTTCCCCCTTCCCCCCTTTCCTGCGCCCTGGGCCCCTTGTGGAGGCGCACCAGCCCACCTAGGGGTTGGTCCCTTCCCACACTTGGCCCACGCAGCCCTCTGGGGCCGGTGGCCCCACCTGGTGGACCCCCCGGGACCCTCCCGGTGGTCCCGGTACGTTACCGATAGCACCCGAAACTTTTCCGGTGACCAAAACAGGACTTCCCATATATAAATCTTTACCTCCGGACCATTCCGGAACTCCTCGTGACGTCCGGGATCTCATCCGGGACTCCGAACAACATTCGGTAACCATGTATATCTATTCCCTATAACCCTAGCGTCATGGAACCTTAAGTGTGTAGACCCTACGGGTTCGGGAACCATGCAGACATGACCGAGACGTTCTCCGGCCAATAACCAACAGCGGGATCTGGATACCCATGTTGGCTCCCACATGTTCCACGATGATCTCATCGGATGAACCACGATGTCGGGGATTCAATCAATCCCGTATACAATTCCCTTTGTCTACCGGTATAGTACTTGCCCGAGATTCGATCGTCGGTATCCCGATACCTTGTTCAATCTCGTTACCGGCAAGTCTCTTTACTCGTTCAGTAACACATCATCCCGTGATCAACTCCTTGGTCACATTGTGCACATTATGATGATGTCCTACCGAGTGGGCCCAGAGATACCTCTCCGTTTACACGGAGTGACAAATCCCAGTCTCAATTCGTGCCAACCCAACAGACACTTTCGGAGATACCTGTAGTGCACCTTTATAGCCACCCAGTTACGTTATGACGTTTGGTACACCCAAAGCATTCCTACGGTATCCGGGAGTTGCACAATCTCATGGTCTAAGGAAATGATACTTGACATTAGAAAAGCTCTTAGCAAACGAACTACACGATCTTGTGCTAGGCTTAGGATTGGGTCTTGTCCATCACATCATTCTCCTAATGATGTGATCCCGTTATCAACGACATCCAATGTCCATGGTCAGGAAACCGTAACCATCTATTGATCAACGAGCTAGTCAACTAGAGGCTTACTAGAGACATGGTGTTGTCTATGTATCCACACATGTATCTGAGTTTCCTATCAATACAATTCTAGCATGGATAATAAACGATTATCATGATCAAGGAAATATAATAATAACCAATTTATTATTGCCTCTAGGGCATATTTCCAACAGTCTCCCACTTGCACTAGAGTCAATAATCTAGTTCACATCACCATGTGATTAACACTGACAGGTCACATCACCATGTGACCAACATCCAAAGAGTTTACTAGAGTCAACAATCTAGTTCACATCACTATGTGATTAACACTCAATGAGTTCTAGTTTGATCATGTTATGCTTGTGAGAGAGGTTATTAGTCAACGGGTCTGAACCTTTCAGATCCGTGTGTGCTTTACGAATATCTATGTCATCTTGTGGATGCTACCACACGCTACTTGGGGCCATTTCAAATAACTGCTCTACTATACGAATCCGGTTTACTACTCAGAGTCATCCGGATTAGTGTCAAAGTTCGCATCGACGTAACCCTTTACGACGAACTCCTTTTCACCTCCATAATCGAGAAAATTCCTTAGTCCACTAGATACTAAGGATAAGTTCGACCGCTGTTATCTGATCCATTCCCGGATCACTATTGTACCCCTTGACCAACTCATGGCAAGGCACACTTCATGTGCGGTACACAGCATAGCATACTGTAGAGCCTACGTCTAAAGCATAGGCGACGACCTTCGTCCTTTCTCTCTCTTTTGCTGTGGTCAGGTCTTGAGTCTTACTCAATACTCACACCTTGTAACACAGCCAAGAACTCCTTCTTTGCTGATCTATTTTGAACTCTTTCAAAATCATGTCAAGGTGTGCGTTCTTTGAAAGTATCATCGGGCGTCTTGATCTATCTCTATAGATCTTGATGCCCAATATGTAAGTAGCTTTATCCAGGTCTTCCTTTGAAAAACTCCTTTCAAACAACCCTTTATGCTTTCCAGAAATTTTACATCATTTCAGATCAACAATATGTCATTCACATATACTTATCAGAAATGTTGTAGCGCTCCCACTCACTTTATTGTAAATACAAGTTTCTAACAAACTTTGTATAAACCCAAAAACTTTGATCACTCCATCAAAGCTTATATTCTGACTCCGAGATGCTTGCTCTAATCCATGGAAGGATCGCTGGAACTAGCATACCTTTTAGCATCCTTAGGATCGACAAAACCTTTCTGATTGTATCACATACAACCTTTCCTTACGAAAACTGGTAAGGAAACTTGTTTTGACATCCATCTGCCAGATTTCATAAATGCAGCTAATGCTAACATGATTCTGATGGACTTAAGCATCGCTACGGATGAGAAAATCTCATCGTAGTCAACTCCTTGAACTTGTGAAAATACTCTTTGCCACAAGTCGAGCTTCATAGACGGTAACATTACCGTCCATGTCCGTCTTCTTCTTAAAGATCCATTTATCTCAATGGCTTGCCGATCATCGGGCAAGTTCACCAAAGTCCATGCTTTGTTCTGATACATGGATCCTATCTCGGATTTCATGGCTTCTAACCATTTGTCGGAATATGGGCCCACCATCGCTTCTCCATAGCTCGTAGGTTCAGTATTGTCTAACAACATGATATCTAAGACAGGATTACCGTACCACTCAGGAGTAGTACATATCCTTGTCGACCTACGAGGTTTGGTAGTGACTTGATCCGAAGTTTCATGATCACTATCATAAGCTTCCACTTCAATTGGTGTAGGTGCCACAGGAACAACTTCCTGTGCCCTGCTACACACTAGTTGAAGTGACAGTTCAATAACCTCATCAAGTCTCCACCATCCTCCCACTCAATTCTTTCGAGAGAAACTTTTCCTCGAGAAAGGACTCGTTTCTAGAAGCAATTACTTTTGCTTCCAGATCTGAAATAGGAGGTATACCCAACTGTTTTGGGTATTCTATGAAGATGCATTTATCCGCTTTGGGTTCGAGCTTATCAGCCTGAAACTTTTTCACATAAGCATCGCAGCCCCAAACTTTTAAGAAATGACAACTTAGGTTTCTCTAAACGGTGTCGTCTCAACGGAATTGCGTGGTGCCCCTTTTAAAGTGAATGCGGTTGTCTCTAATGCCTAACCCATAAACGATAGTGGTAATTCGATAAGAGACATCATGGTATGCACCATATCCAATAGGGTGCAGTTATGATGTTCGGACACACCATCACACTGTGGTGTTCCAGGCGGTATTAATTGTGAAACACTTTCCACAATGTCTTAATTGTGTGCCAAACTCGTAACTCAGATATCTCTATGATCATATCATAGACATTTTATCCTCTTATCACGACGATCTTCAACTTCACTCTGAAATTACTTGAACCTTTCAATAATTCAGACCTGTGTTTCATCAAGTAAATATTCTCAGCATCTACTCAAATCATCTGTGAAGTAAGAACATATCGATATCCACTGCGTGCCTCAGCACTCATTGGACTGCACACATCAAATGTATTACTTCCAACAAGTTGCTCTCTTGTTCCATCTTACTGAAAACGAGGCCTTTCAGTCATCTTGCCCATGTGGTATGATTTGCATGTCTCAAGTGATTCAAAATCAAGTGAGTCCAAACGATCCATCTGCATGGAGTTTCTTCATGCACATATACCAATAGACATGGTTCGCATGTCTCAATCCTTTCAAAAAACGAGTGAGTCCAAAGATCCATCTACATGGAGCTTCTTCATGCGTTTTATCCCAATATGACTCAAATAGCAGTGCCACAAGTATGTGGTACTATCATTACTTTTGGCATGAACATGTGTATCACTACGATCGAGATTCAATAAACCATTTATTTTAGGTGCAAGACCATTGAAGGTATTATTCAAATAAAAGAGTAACCATTATTCTTCTTAAATGAACAACACAATCCAATCATGTCTATGCTCAACGTAAACACCAAATAACAATTATTTAGGTTTAACACCAATCTCGATGGTAGAGGGAGCATGCGATGCTTGATCACATCAACCTTGGAAACACTTCCAACACATATCGTCATCTCACCTTTAGCTAGTCTCCGTTTATTCCGCAGCTTTTATTTCGAGTTACTAACACTTAGCAACCGAACCGGTATCTAATACCCTGGTGCTGCTAAGAGTACTAGTAAAGTACACATTCATATAATGTATATCCAATATACTTCTGTCGACCTTGCCTGCCTTCTCATCTACCAAGTATCTAGGGTAGTTTTGCTTCAGTGACCGTTCCCCTCATTACAGAAGCACTTAGTCTCGGGTTTGGGTTCAACCTTGGGATTTTCCACTAGAGCAGCAAATGATTTGCTGTTTCATGAAGTATCCCTTTTGCCCTTGCCCTTCTAGAAACTAGTGGTTTTACTAACCATCAACAATTGATGCTCCTTCTTGATTCCTACTTTCGCAGTGTCAAACATCGCGAGTTGCTCAAGGATCATCATATCTATCCCTGATATGTTATAGTTCATCACGAAGCTCTAATAGCTTGGTGGCAGTGACTATGGAGAACCATCACTATCTCATCTGGAAGATTAACTCCCACTCGATTCAAGCGATTGTGGCACTCAGACAATCTGAGCACATGCTCAACGATTGAGCTTTTCTCCCTTAGTCTGCAGGCTTAAGAAACTTGTCAGAGGTCTCATACCTCTTGACGTGGGCACTAGTCTGAAATCCCAATTTCAGTCTTCGGAACATCTCATATGTTCTGCGACGTTTCGAAACGTCTTTGGTGCCACAATTCTAAACCGTTAGCATTACACACTGAACTATCACGTAGTCATCAAAAACATGTATGTCAGATGTTTCGCAACATCTACAGACTACGCTGAGGTTCAGCACACCGAGCGGTGCATTAAGGACATAAGCCTTCTGTGCAGCAATGAGGACAATCCTTAGTTTACGGACCCAGTCCGCATAATTGCTACTACCAACTTTCAACTAAATTTTCTCTAGGAGCATATCTTAAACAGTAGAACTAAAGCGTAAGCTATGACATAATTTGCAAAGACCTTTTGACTATGTTCATGATAATTGAGTTCATCTGATTAATGAACTCCCACTCAGATAGACATCCCTCTAGTCATCTAAGTGATACATGATCCGAGTCAAACTAGGCCGTGTCCGATCATCACGTGAGATGGACTAGTCATCATCGGTGAACATCTCCATGTTGATCGTATCTACTATACGACTCATGTTCGACCTTTCGGTCTCTTGTGTTCCGAGGCCATGTCTGTACATGCTAGGCTCGTCAAGTCAACCTAAGTGTTTCGCATGTGTTCCGAGGCCATGTCTGTACATGCTAGGCTCGTCAACACCCGTTGTATTCGAACGTTAGAATCTATCACACCCGATCATCACGTGGTGCTTCAAAACAACGAACCTTCGCAACGGTGCACAGTTAGGGAGAACACGTCTCTTGAAATTTTAGTGAGGGATTATCTTATTTATGCTACCGTCGTTCTAAGCAAATAAGATGTAAACATGATAAACATCACATGCAAATCATAAAGTGACGTGATATGGCCAATATCATCCTGCGCCTTTGATCTCCATCTTCGAGGCGCGGCATGATCACCTTCGTCAGCGGCATGACACCATGATCTCCATCATTGTGTCTTCATGAAGTTGTCTCGCCAACTATTACTTCTACTACTATGGCTAACGGTTAGCAATAAAGTAAAGTGATTACATGGCGTTTTTCATTGACACGCAGGTCATACAATAAATTAAGACAACTCCTATTGCTCCTGCCGGTTGTCATACTCATCTACATGCAAGTCGTGATTCCTATTACAAGAACATGATCAATCTCATACATCACATATATAATTCATCACATCCTTTTGGCCATATCACATCACATAGCATACCCTACAAAAACAAGTTAGACGTCCTCTAATTGTTGTTGCATGTTTTACGTGGCTGCTATGGGTTTCTAGCAAGAACGTTTCTTACCTACGCAAAAACCACAACGTGATATGCCAATTTCTATTTACCCTTCATAAGGACCCTTTTCATCGAATCCGATCCGACTAAAGTGAGAGAGACAGACACCCGCTAGCCACCTTATGCAACTAGTGCATGTTAGTCGGTGGAACCTGTCTCATGTAAGTGTACGTGTAAGGTCGGTCCGGGCCGCTTCATCCCACAATGCCGCCGAATCAAGATAAGACTAGTAACGGCAAGTAAATTGACAAAATCGACGCCCACAACTACTTTGTGTTCTACTCGTGCATAGAAACTACGCATAAACCTGGCTCTGATACCACTATTGGGTAACGTAGCAGAAATTCAAAATTTTCTACGCATCACCAAGATCAATCTATGGAGTAATCTAGCAACGAGGGGAAGGGGAGTGCATCTACATACCATTGTAGATCGCGATGCGGAAGCGTTGCAAGAACGCGGATGAAGGAGTCGTACTCGTAGCGATTCAGATCGCGGTTGATTCTGATCTAAGCGCCGAACCACGGCGCCTCCGCGTTCAACACACGTGCAGCCCGGTGACGTCTCCCACGCCTTGATCCAGCAAGGAGAGAGGGAGAGGTTGGGGAAGACTCCATCCAGCAGCAGCACGACGGCGTGGTGGTGATGGAGGAGCGTGGCAATCCTGCAGGGCTTCGCCAAGCACCGCAAGAGACGAGGAGGGAGAGGGCTAGGGCTGCGCCAAGAGAGAGGAAGTCTCATGTGTATGGCAGCCCCAAAACCCCCACTATATATAGGGGAGGGGGAGGGGCTGCGCCCCCATCTAGGGTCCCCCCCCCCCAAGGGGTGCGGCCAGCCCTAGATGGGACTTGGGGGCCGGCCAAAGGGGGAGAGAGGGGGGCGCCCCACTAGGTGTTTCCCCCTTCCCCCCTTTCCTGCGCCCTGGGCCCCTTGTGGAGGCGCACCAGCCCACCTAGGGGCTGGTCCCTTCCCACACTTGGCCCACGCAGCCCTCTGGGGCCGGTGGCCCCACCTGGTGGACCCTCGGGACCCTCCCAGTGGTCCCGGTACGTTATCGATAGCACCCGAAACTTTTCCGGTGACCAAAACAGGACTTCCCATATATAAATCTTTACCTCCGGACCATTCCGGAACTCCTCGTGACGTCCGGGATCTCATCCGGGACTCCGAACAACATTCGGTAACCACGTATATCTATTCCCTATAACCCTAGCGTCATGGAACCTTAAGTGTGTAGACCCTACGGGTTCGGGAACCATGCAGACATGACCGAGACGTTCTCCGGCCAATAACCAACAGCGGGATCTGGATACCCATGTTGGCTCCCACATGTTCCACGATGATCTCATCGGATGAACCACGATGCCGGGGATTCAATCAATCCCGTATACAATTCCCTTTGTCTACCGGTATAGTACTTGCCCGAGATTCGATCGTCGGTATCCCGATACCTTGTTCAATCTCGTTACCGGCAAGTCTCTTTACTCGTTCCGTAACACATCATCCCGTGATCAACTCCTTGGTCACATTGTGCACATTATGATGATGTCCTACCGAGTGGGCCCAGAGATACCTCTCCGTTTACACGGAGTGACAAATCCCAGTCTCAATTCGTGCCAACCCAACAGACACTTTCGGAGATACCTGTAGTGCACCTTTATAGCCACCCAGTTACGTTATGACGTTTGGTACACCCAAAGCATTCCTACGGTATCCGGGAGTTGCACAATCTCATGGTCTAAGGAAATGATACTTGACATTAGAAAAGCTCTTAGCAAACGAACTACACGATCTTGTGCTAGGCTTAGGATTGGGTCTTGTCCATCACATCATTCTCCTAATGATGTGATCCCGTTATCAACGACATCCAATGTCCATGGTCAAGAAACCGTAACCATCTATTGATCAACGAGCTAGTCAACTAGAGAATTACTAGGGACATGGTGTTGTCTATGTATCCACACATGTATCTGAGTTTCCTATCAATACAATTCTAGCATGGATAATAAACGATTATCATGATCAAGGAAATATAATAATAACCAATTTATTATTGCCTCTAGGGCATATTTCCAACACTCAGCACTTGGCAAACAAAAAAACCATGTTCTCTTGAATATAATCATTTCATGTCAGCAACTTTGTGCCATTGATAGTCAGTTCTTTAGTAATGACTTTGTTTCAACAATATAGATTATCCTATGTCAGTTTGGACTTGGCTAGAATGAATATAGAAGAAATTGTTATTCTCATCGATCCTAGATGCATGATGTTGCTAGCGATACTGCAATGCTTGCATGTCTCCCACCCTAGCATAAACCAGAAGCAAGAACATGTTGACTTTGATTGTTATCTTTTTCAGCTATATTATTTTGTTAAAATGATATGGTAAGTTGGTAACTAGTTTTATGACACTACAAAAAAATCAGTCTGATGTACCAAGGACATAGGAATCACACCTTTAAGTCATTTTGTACCAATAACAAAGTCAAGGCTTGGGGTGCATGCTAGCCAGTCATATGAATATTTGTGCTTCACTCTACACGTCCTCTCATTTTCCACCCCTACTCTAGGCGGTTAGAGCAAACTCTCCCCCGCAGGCTTCACCAACGAGCCCGTTGATTCGCCTCTCCCCTCTGTCTGCCGCTTCGGCGGTCGGTGGCGGGGAGGGAAATCCCGATGCCTCCGTCCAGTTAGAGTTATTTACTCAAAACCACCACACTTGGGGCTAGGGTAACAACTTGATACCACATTCAAGGCAGGGCACAAAAGACCACCGAAAATGAGCCTAATGCGTAACGCAGAGCACTGGCGCTCGAATTTGGTTGCGAAAACAGCAAAACCGATAAGTGGGGCCCGCCTGTCGGGGCTGATGTGGCAAAGACCAAGCAGAGAAAAGCTTTGACCAACTGAGGTGGCAAATGGGACGCGGACCCCACCTGTCTGTGACTACATGATCTTCTTCTATGCGACATTACATCGAGCAGCTTGTGGGCGGCCGGACTCCGGCGACTATGCCCACACCGGCGAGCACCGTGATGGTGGGGGTGGGGGTGGGGGGGGGGAGGAGGGGGAGCCCGTGAGGCTCGTAGCCCGACGCCGCTCCCGTCGGCGTGGACGCTCGAGCTCTCTGTCCCCGTGCGACCTGAGAGCTCCATGGCCACCATGGCCATGGCAGCCGAGCTCCTGCTTGAGCTAGCCCCGGGCCGCCTTGTCTACTCGTGACCCACGCCGCGAGCATACAGGCACCTACACGCGCACAACAACACTCCCGCGAGATCCGGCAGCAGCTCGTCCCGCACTGTCCTTGGTCGTCAGCCATGGCTGACCTCGGCCACACACACACGCACCTCACGCGTGGCCCTACAAGAGCGCACTCGCGAGGCCCCGCCTTGCCGCCGGCCGCCATTGCTGTCCGCGCCGGCGAGCATACTGTGTTTCTCGTGCACCTCCCTGTGGCCACACACGAGGTCCAGTGGCCACACGCCGCGCTCCGGCGAGATCCCGCACTGGTTGTGTCCGCGTCCTCCTCCGACGGGCGACCACTTCCAGGATGCGGCCCTCATACACAATCTGGTCTCCCGGCGCGACGACCTGGTCAGGCGTTGCCGCTGTGCACGTCCTCTCTGGTGGCTGCGCCGGTGATGGCCATGTCCGGCGCTCACAACCTGTTCGGTTAAATGCCTAGAGAGAAAAGAAGGAAGAAACAAAAAGAAAAGGTGAAGAATTAATAAACACTTTAGTCATTGACAAGTGGGACCCTCGTCCAACTGAGCATATTGTCCACACAAGCATGTCACCTCGTCTCGACAGGCGGGCCCCACCTGTCGGTTTTGTTGTTTTCGCGACTAAATTCGAGTGTCAGTGCTTCGCGTTACGCATTAGGCGCATTTTCGGCGTTTTTTGTGCCCTGCCTTCAGTGTAGTACTAAGTTATTACCATATGCTCAAGTGTGATGCTTTTGGGTAAATAGCTCGTCTAGTTACTAGTTTAAGTTAGAGTTCTTTTAGTTCTCACGGCTGCAATGCTCGGGCGGATGGCGGTGCTTCTTCTTCAAGCTTGTCTTCCGGGCTTCAGTCCTCCTTGCTATGTAAATTGTACTTCCTTCGTCCCATAATAAAAGAGTGTTTTTATATTAATGTAGTGTCAAAAATGCTGACGGAGGGAGTACATACGTGCACGCTGCATGTTTGCTAGGCTTTGCTTCCATACATACAGTACATATGCTCAGTAGTTGAATGCATTTTGTTGGGGTTTCAAGAACATTCGAACACCAATTGAAAATATACTAGCCTTTCCCCGCACGGCACGCCGTGACGGCCGATACAGTGTGGTTATATACATTGTGTTTATTCTTTGAGGCAAGGGCCAACCAATACGCACGTGATAGAACCCGGTAAGAATCGACATGGAACCAGAAGGAGCACATAATTTGGAGGACGACATCCATATATGAGAACAAAATTTCTTCCTTAAATTTCCACTTAGACAGATGTAAGCATGTATCAACACGCTTAACATATGAGATCTTCAGCATATCCTCTTGATTCTTGAAGAGTAGCTTTCGTATGGCATGTGGCTAAATTTATCAAAATATTCTATTCTTACAAAGGGGCCAAAACTCCTACTAACTACTACTGAACTGCTAGATCTCGACTTTCCGATGAGTGCTCTATTCAATATTGATGGATGCGAAACACAATTGATATTTTTATATTTGCAAATGGAGTCCACCGCTTTATGTTCCTTCATAATATCCGTGAAACATGGGAACTCGACTCGAAGACTCGAAGTTTGCAGAATATAGTATTTTAAGAGTAGCAAAGCCGGATGCAGAGTGATCCTCCTTCTAAAAAAAAGCAAAGCTCCGTAGCCTATCAAAAGGTATTACAGCTACATAGTTAAATTTGAGAGGTGACAAATTATTTGTGGTTTACACATCTTTTTTCTGCGTGTCATCAAGATACAAATTTATACAAATAACATGAAACTAACCATGTCATTAACTACATCCTGATAACATACATGGTCACTCTCAAACAGAATACACTTACTGCTTTTAATGGAGAAAAACACCATGCCATCGTGGCCGCCATCACTCGAGCTGGTTCTTAGTAGCCAGCAAAAGAGAGAACACTTGATTTAACTACAGGGCAAACAAAAGCACACGTGGAACCATCTGATATCGTGGCTGTAGTTTGACCTTGGCCAAGTAAACAGTGGTAGTGGCAGCAACTTTGACAATACGCGGCACGATGGGCATGGCCTGCCAAGCCCTGGTGGCTTCATTTGCAAAACACAGTGGCTGCTGTTGTATACCTCGAGGTTGGCGGTTTTGCAGTAACAGAGGCGCACCGCCATCACCATGGCTGCAGAGGAGCTTCAAGTGGAAGAGGAGGCAGGGCAGGATGCAGAGAAGGGAAATTAAATCTTCTGCATTTTGTCTAGCAAAAATGATGAACATGGCGTCTGGTGCTACTTGACTGCAAATCAATTGTTCAGAGTTATCATATTATAGCACAGCTAAGCAGCATAGTTTGAGTTTATAGTTGTCCGGTAGTTGAAAGGAAAAGGGCCAGCGTTTCGCTCGATACAATCATTAATGGTTTCTTCCATAAGATCAGTGCACTGCAACCATAGAAAGTACTACAAAACTCTGAAGGAAGTCTCAGTTTGAAGAGATTTTAGAATGTATTTACAGCACAAGATCTCATTAGCATTTCATATAGACTGGGATTTATTTTAGAAATATATGTTTATATATAATAGGAAAATGCATTAATCATCTAGGTCATTCTTGTTCAGACTTGTGTGCACCCTGTAGGTGCAGTGAAAACAGAAGTACTGGCAGAAGAAATAAAAATCCATTGTCCAACTTGGGAGAAGTTGTGAGAATTAAAATAGCCTTCCTTAGTTTTTGAGCTGAAGAACTGTTTCAGACTATACATTTGAAATATGATTCCGTTGAGGAAACCGTCATTGGTTATTTTATTTGCAACTGCACCGATAGTTGCCAGATTTTGAGGAATGGTAATTATTACCCGTCAGAATCTTAACTTGAGCATTACAAAACATCTGGGTAACATTATTTGTAACTTCTGTAGTCTGAAACAAATGACAAAGTTAATTATCAAGAGTGTGGTTGTTCCCGCATTTACTTAAACATATGTTAACAAAAATGTATGTTAATGGCAGACTTCATGCCAATGAAAATGGAAGTAGATAATTGGTGTATAGAGTGCATTCTATGTCGGGCAATTTCACACGCAACCTAACCAGATTCGGTCTTGCTATACTAAAGAAAGGATCATTCTTATTAATATGAAAGAAGAGATCATCCAATGAACGCAGATTCACCAACCCCATAGAGGTTTACGATACAAAAAAATTATGATGTTGCCTATCAATAAAAAAACTGAAAGAAAAAAGTATGCATGGATCAGACAGTACCACAACATGATATATTCAAGCATGAACCTCAATACAAATAGAAATAAAGAACATGAACAATAAAATCATATCTCCGCTCAATTTTTTGATTCCAATGGATAGCAAGTAAATCTTACTTATGCAATGATGTTTCTTAAAAATTAATGAATCAGCAAATTTAAACAAGTAAAACCTGAAAAACCTTCTTTTCTTGTCCCATCTCGTTTAACTTCCGTCTCATAAGCACCTGAAAATTGTCTCCTCTCCGCGTTCAGAAATTTAAATTTGAAAGGGTATAATTAAATTTCCAGATGGAACAAAGAGCACAATAGCAGAGCACAATTTTGACTATTAGAATCGTATGTCAGTTGTGGTTACCTTTGTCATCAACTTCACTTGAAGAAGCAGAGAAAGTGTCACGAACACATGGTATTGTTTCAGTAACTTCACAATTTGAGTGCTCCTACTTCACAATCTGAACCTAGATCGTCTATAAGCATGAACTTAACATTGCAGGTTGATCATGTAATCCATTTATGGAGGAGTGGAGAACTTCTAACGTGTTACATCAGCTTCCAACTGCCGAATCTTTAATATATAGGTAGTAAGTCCACATTCTGCTCGGGGAAAAAATCCATGATCCAACGGCTGCTGCAACAACAAAAATTTGTCATCGATATGGTGTGCATCATGTTAAACCAAGTAACCAAATAAAAAGAATTAACTCCACCAAATCGACCTAAAATTCTCCTACATAACCAATTTGAGGTTAACACGCAACAAATGGAAAACAGTTAAGAGTGTACATTTTAGGATAACATACCTCTCCTGCTCCCCACTCCGGCAGCACAATCCTCCTCAATCCCAACCATATGCAAATGCCCCAATCTTCCACCAAATCAGAAACTCCTCATAAACTACCTCACCACCCAGCCAAACCAGGGCAAAATCGCCTCAAATGGTGCAGTTACAATTCAGTCAAGTGACCCAAACAATTAGCTCCTCGATTTTCCAGTATCTCATAGCCTTCACAAACATCCATTGCTCGTACTCGTATACATGCGGCAGACTTGCAAACCAACAACTAATTAAAGCAATCGATCAACCGGCAATATCCCACAATATGTTTCTTACTGAGTCAATTGAATGTCAATTGAATTGTAGAAAAGAGAACGCAGAGCAAGAATTACTTACTGTTTTTGTTAGAGAACAGAGGAGGGGAAGAGGGCCTGCGAGGATCAGATAGTGACACCGGATAGCGGAGACCAGCTGGGGAGCTAGAGACCGACGGGGGCAGCGCTCTCGGCTCGAGCCCTTCCTTCAGCGTAGCCAGAGACGTGAAAGAAGAGGGAGGGAGCATCGGGTGGCGTATCGAGGATCCCTCCATGGATGCCTGTTTCTGCTCGTTGGGCTCGTGAAGCCATGGACTTCGGCGAAGAACCTTGGACCCGTCCCAATCTCGTCCGCCAGGTAGGTCCTGGGGTGGCCACCCTCATGCCGTTGGGGAAGATGGCGCATGGTGAGCCAGACTGGGGCATGCTCGCTATCGTGGGCGGCGGAGCCCCCAGCCGTCGCGCGCCGGGTGCGGGCGGCGCACGTTGGGTCGGCCTAGGCATCGGCAGCGCGGAGGACCCAACGGCGTGAAGATGGCCATAACGGCGAGGCCCGCTGGACATCGGCTGTGTCGTGGTTGGGCTGGACCTGCGGGATGGCGAGGGGATCTGGGCGGCGAGATGGACACGACGGCTCGACGCAGCCCCTCCCCGGTACGCCCCTGGAGGCAGCTCGACGGAGAGACGACGCCGTCCAGACCGGGCAGAAGCAGGAGCAACCATTTCCGGGTCAACAGATGCCACCACTAATTGCAAAGAAGAGAGCACAACTGGGAGCAGCTGGAATGGAAGAAGGATGCACCGCACAACCGGTATTTATAGCAGGCAGCAAAGAAACAGAGCACAAATTGAAACCAACGACCGCACACGTTGCAGAAACACCCAGAAGGCTGTACAAAAGCGGCAACCGACTGCATGGGAAAACTAGAAGGCACGGGCGGCAGCCGACTCCAACAAGGCGGACGTGGCAGAGAAAAAGCAGGAGCAGGAAGGAAGAAGCAGCATTCGAGTCGCCCACAACGAAGCAATTCCGCGGCGGCAGCAACCCCGAGGACAGACATGCAAATAAGAACAAACACATAAGACATGCATATTGGAAGAGAACAGACATGCAGAACCAACCATCCAAAACTATGTTAGTTGGGAGAACATGAGCGTTCTCAGAGCTCAGCGATTTCTGGCCGTCAGATCTCTTGTTTGATGTGTTTTCGGCCGTCGGATCTCGCTCTGGGAAGATATTGGCTGTTGGATAAAAAAACGAACACTACTACAATGAATAGTTCTCCATCGTTCGTGCCACCGCCTGTGATTCCAGCGCCCCCCCGAGGGCATTTTAGTCATTTGACTATTGGGTATAAAAAGGGGGCGCTGCCGTGGGATGACCTAGCCGCCGCCTCCCTCCCGCACTCGCGCCTCCTCCGCCCTCCCAGCTCGCCGCCGCCTCCCCTTCCCTCCCGCGCGCCTCCTCTCCCCTCCCCTCCCGCCTCCTCTCCTCCCACCCACATCGCCGCCGCCGCCACCCACCGCCTCGAACCGCGCCGGAGCAGCAGCAGCAGGACAAGGCGACGCAACAGCAGGCCTTGGGCGACGAGCAGCAGCGGAGGGAGGACGAGGAGCACGACGGCGGCGGCGGCAGGGAGCGGCAGCAGCAGGCCAAGGCGGCGCTGCCCTTCTCCGCCATGTGCGTGCGGATCTCCCGCGACTCCTACCCCAACCTCCACGCCCTCCACAACGCCTCCAACGACAGCCTCACCAACGCCGCCTACATCAAGATCTCCGAGGGCGACTTCGGATACGTCCTCGACGACGTGCCCCACCTCGCCGACTACCTCCCCGTGAGCAGTCACCCCTCCCCTCCCCTGCTCCTCCTCGCTCGACCGCTCGTCGGCTCGTGGCGATGGGTTCTGTGCGGTGCAGCTTTAGCTAGCGACTGTCAGTGGGGCGGGCGTGAGCAGCGAAATTGTCCGGCGCGGGGGATTACCCATTTTTTGGTGTGCAAGCCTGAGAGCCTGCAGTGTTGCTGATTAGTCGGCCACGATCTGCAGATAGAGGGCAACTCTGATGAATACGTACTAGCAAAGCTGTGCAAAATCTGTGAATTTTGTTTTCGTTCCTTACTGTTGGTGTCGTCTGCTTTTGGGAATGGGATTGTTGATTAGGCAGCAGGCAACTCTGATGAATACTAGCAAAGCTATGGCTATTCTGTGGATTCATAGTTCCATAAGTTACTGTCGTTGGCTCTGCTTTTGGGAATGGGAGATTTGATTGGGTAGAATGGACGACATCGATACCGGAGAAGTAGTAATCTGTTAGTATCCTCCAGAAAATCATAGAGAAGGACGCCACGGTCTCAACAGGTGGGCATCCATTCTTCAGTCTGTTGATTCTTTTGAATTCATTGAAATCACATTTTGTACACGAGTTAGGTGCACTGGCCAATGGAAGAAAAGATAGCTAATTGTGTATGGAATTCCTAAGTCTCTGTATGTTCGTGCAGAAGGACGGCCTGCCGTCAAGTTGGACAGCAGAATCGTAGAACTCTACAAAGTGTATGGTATGACTGTCTCCTTACTCAATTCCTGTAGAGAGATAAGCCTCTTCAGACTATTTTATACGGAGTGCTGATTGTTGAATTTGTCGTACCCAGGGTTGGCCAGCTCTTAAGCAAATTCGCCATAGTGACCGCCGATGGCCTACAAGTCCATCTCTTTCTCAAGCTCGATTGCCTCTTATTTTGCAGACTGAAAGGTGAGATGAGGGGTTGTCAACAACATCTATGGAATACTGGTTTGTGCCATACTACCCTATTCTAAATGGCCATGTACATCCTTGTATCTTTGTCTGTGCCTTCAGTCAAAACAAACAAACAATCTAATGACCAAAATATACAAACAATCTATGCAATACAGGTATGTGCCCTGTTCTAAACGTACAATGTCAACAAAACCATAGGACTTGTCCCTCCCATAGATGCTTGTATAAATGTTACTCTCGCATTTTTTGTACATGTCTATCTAAATTTGTCTTCTGTTAAAAGGACTCACCAGGTACCTTAAGATCTCTATATTATGGTCACACCATATCAAACGTTTCAGATTGCAATGCATCTACTTCTTGACTGCATCTACCATATTATACTGAAATAACTATAAGATGAATTATACCTGCTGTGATTTTTATTTTATTTTTGTGAAATATTCTCTTCAGATTGCCGCGCGCCACCCGCCCTTCGCATGTGTAATCACTTAAAGTAAACTGTCTTTTAAATTGAATTCATTATTCCAAGACATCCTGAATATAATTGAGCAGAACACAAAACCAAACTCCGAGCAAGAGATTTCAGTAGAACTACGAGCCTAAGTAGAAATTGTGGAGGAAACTAGGTAAAAAAAATGTTGCACATTGATATGTTTTTTTTGGGTAAATAGGCCTATGGTAGCATCATTTATAGGTAATTATAAACAAAAGGGCAAAATAAGCTTTGTTGTTATATGCTGTTGAGTTTTTAATGGCTATTAAACACAACATCATGCTTGTGTGTCTTCTTATAAACACACGCCTTTGTTGTTTCTCGCCGTTTTTCTTTAAATTACGTATATATGTACATGGAATGCTTCTCCCTGTCAATAACTAGATCCCCCCCCCCCTTGTTTGACAGGTTAATTAATCCTACATTTCAGTATCAACCAACATCTGTTGCTTCTTGAGCTCTCAACCCTGGGGTACACCTCCAGGTCAAGGCGCACCTCTTGTCTCATCGATGATGCAGCCTGGGCATCACTCGCTCTCAGCTAGCTAGGTAAGTACTGCAGGGACTCTGCTGCATTTCAATCACTTGATGTTTGTCTACCATGGAGTAGAGTTTAAGACCGCCCCGCATGATTTGATGATATTCTTTTTTGAGCATCGGCTCTGGAGCATTCTTACTCACCACCGGGTACTTTGAAGCTAATAATGTTCCAGATTGGTGGCATTCTGTTTGAAAGCATGCTGGTTTGGTTTTGCAGCAGTTTTGACTTAAATAGTGGTTCTGTTTTGCCTTCAATAGTGGTTTTGCAACTAATTATTTGTTGATCTATTGGTTTGATTGGAAACAGGTGGGGTCTTCTGTGTGAGCAGACTACCTAGAAGAATCGTCAGCGCCTTTACCTATCAGAGAAGGTGACCTTCAAAAGTCCTCAGTTTGAACACTTAGACAAACAGTTTTTTAGCATCTACAACTGGTTATTAGGTTTTGTTACATAATGAGTATTTATATTCCCTTATTTCATTTTTCTTTTCTTTGTCTTTGCCTTGACACTAAATTGTGTATATGTTATTTGCAGGTACTAATCTTGGTGTGAGCTCAAGGCAATAGACAATTATGAAGGTAGGCAATCGTCATTAGCCAGGTAGTTGTACATGGTCTGGTCTCTTAGCATAATCTGAAAGTATCTAATGCAGTACTCAATATTAGTAGTCATTTGAAAAATATGCCAGTGTCTTGTTTGTCATGTCCATTCTATTAATCTAGAAGAAACCGAGAGCATACACTCACACTTTCTTCGAACCCAAATTGTTAACCTGGGATAAGTAGATATCAGTCACACTTTGTTCTTACTTTTCTGTCTTTTCTATGTTCTTACTTTTTTTGCACTTTCCTTTCATTTCCGTAGATGCCAGGGCTGGCTGCCTTGTGTACCATGGTGAGAAGTAGCACCAGTAGGTCGGCTCAGTCCCAATGGCAATGTTCTTTGTTATTTTTTTATTATTCAACCACATACATTTATCTCTTCCTGATGGCCTTGGTAACTTGAAAATCTGCAGTGCCATATTGGCTCCCTCTGCCGAGCACCATGGAGGAGGTGAGCGGTTGTCTGTAGAATCCTTTTTCATCCTGTGATACTTACTGTTCTGCCCTTGGATGGTCAATCTTGTTGAGTGATAACCAGGGCAGCTCAACTGTATAAACAGATTGATCTGGTGATAAGAGATGACGGGGGTAGGTTATATGATCGAGGAAAGGCGAATCTGAGCCCACTATGCATTGAACCCTGAACCCTTTTTATTTGTATTTAAAGGTGTTGCTTATTTATGCTCCAGTGTTTATAGCCGTCTTATGTAAAGATTTCTTCTCTCTCATACCTTTATTGCATATAAGTTGTTCTTGATCTTTTGATCTTTCAAAGATGCTTATATGGTAGTATAGAAAGTTTCTGATTATGACACACTAGTAGAAAACAGGGCTTTGGTCACAGGGCAGTTTTCACATTAGCCCCGGTTCAGTCACGAACCGGGACTAATGTGAGCATTGGTCCCGGTTCGTGAGCCCAGGGGCCCGGCCGGGGCCTCGTGGGCATTGGTCCCGGTTCGTATGGACCCTGGTTGGTGGTACAAACCGGGACCAATGGGCCACGCTCCTGGCCCACCACCCTTTAGTCCCGCTTCATACTACAAACCGGGACTAAAGGGCTGGTCCTAGTTGCGGCCAGTGTTTAGTCCCACCTCGCCAACCGAAGGGGGCTCACACCAGTTTATAAGCCCGTCCCTCTCTGCCTTTTAAAGTGAAAATAGATGCTCTTAAACAGGGAATTTGACCTAAATTCACAGTAAATTTCATAGAAATTTATTATGAATTTAGGTTGAATTTTCTCTATAAGCGCATCTATTTTCATTTTTTATATTTATAAAATAAATAAACCTTAATAAAATAAATAAAACTAAATAAACCTTAATAAAATAAAATAAAATAAACTATAGTAACTACAATAAATAAACCTTAATAAATTAAGTAAAAATAGCAGCAGAAAAATAAATAAAAATAGCAGCAGTAAAATAAATAAAAATAAAATGCGTTTGGAAGAGATTGTCCGTTTTGTACACGAAGTGCATCCAGTTTATGCCGTAACCCTCTCAACTTTCTTGCACATGCTATGTGGATGAAATGATGATATCATGCCAACTTTCAACCTTTTCAGAGTTCATTTGAAATGCTTTTCAATTTTAGGGTCTTATAGCTCAAAATAATTAGTAAATGCATGAAAAATAACAAATGAAGTCAGAAAGGATTGAAAAATGATAATGTGGCTTTGAATGGTGCATTTTGAACACACAAAAAGTCAGGAGTTCAAATAAGTTTAAAAAAATGAAATCCCTTTGTAACAGACGAGTTTCCGGATGAAATCCTGATACTTTGAAAGAGATTGTCCGTTTTGTACACGAAGTGCATCCAGTTTATGCCGTAACCCTCTCAACTTTCTTGCACATGCTATGCGGATGAAATGATGATATCATGCCAACTTTCAACCTTTTCAGAGTTCATTTGAAATGCTTTTCAATTTTAGGGTCTTATAGCTCAAAATAATTAGTAAATGCATGAAAAATAACAAATGAAGTCAGAAAGGATTGAAAAATGATAATGTGGCTTTGAATGGTGCATTTTGAACACACAAAAAGTCAGGAGTTCAAATAAGTTTTAAAAAATGAAATCCCTTTGTAACAGACGAGTTTCCGGATGAAATCCTGATACTTTGAAAGAGATCGTCCGTTTTGTACACGAAGTGCATCCAGTTTATGCCGTAACCCTCTCAACTTTCTTGCACATGCTATGTGGATGAAATGATGATATCATGCCAACTTTCAACCTTTTCAGAGTTTATTTGAAATGCTTTTCAATTTTAGGGTCTTATAGCTCAAAATAATTAGTAAATGCATGAAAAATAACAAATGAAGTCAGAAAGGATTGAAAAATGATGATGTGGCTTTGAATGGTGCATTTTGAACACACAAAAAGTCAGGAGTTCAAATAAGTTTTAAAAAATGAAATCCCTTTGTAACAGACGAGTTTCCGGATGAAATCCTGATACTTTGAAAGAGATTGTCCGTTTTGTACACGAAGTGCATCTAGTTTTTTGTTGGAAGTAGAAACAAAACAAAATAATAAAGCAAAAAAGAAAACAAAAAAAGGCAAAAAATAAAAAATATGCCACCTACTGGGCCACCACGGCCTGAATACGACTAGAAACCCATCCATGGACCAGGATTCAGGCCCGCAGGAGGCCCAGTAGGCCAACAGACACATAGTGACAGATTAGGCCCGAAAGCCTGCAGTTGAGAGGAGCTCGAGAGGGTGGGCGCAGCAGCGCTTATAAACCACTCTCGAGCCCTCTCAACTAGCGAGGTGGGACTAAACTTTTGGCCGCGACGCGGGCAGCAAGAGGCCTTTGGTCCCGGTTGGTGGCACCAACCGGGACTAAAGGTCGCATTCGTCCCGGTTCGTGGCACCAACCGGAACCAATGCCCCCCTTTAGTCCCGGTTGGTGCCACCAACCGGGACCAAAGGCCATCGCTTCCCGCCCTTTGGGCTGCTGAAAAGAGGCCTTTGGTCCCGGTTGGTGGCACCAACCGGGACTAAAGGTCGCATTCGTCCCGGTTGCTGTCACGAACCGGGACCAATGCTCTGTCTATATATACAACACTTGTGAAATTTTTCGTTCAGTTCTTCGATCCCGCCGCGACGACGCCGCCAGGCTGCCCCTCTGCGCCTTGCCGTCGCCGTCGTCGCCCTGCCTCCGACGCTGTCCCGCGCCGCCCAGACGCCGTCGCCGCCCCGCGCCCCCTACCTCCTCGTCGCCCGTCGCCGCGCCCCTCACCTCCGCCCCCTGCCTCCTCGTCGCCCGTCGCCGCGCCCCTCACCGTCGCCGTCGCCGCCCCCTGCCTCCTCGTTGCCCGTGGCCGCGCCCCTCACCGTCGCCCCCGTGCCCTGCCTCCTCGTCGATCGCCGCCCCCTTTGTGAGCTCATATGAATTTTCCTAATTTAGTTGTTCATAGATTTTTTTTCTGTTAGAATATGCAAATGTTAGAATTTTTTTGTGTTCATAGATTTTTTTTGTGATATTATTGTTGAATATGCAAATGTTTGTGTGTACATATATATGCAAAGAATATGTCAATTTTTTTCTGAGAATTTTTATAATTTTTTTCTGTTGTAATTTTGTTCATAGAATTTTTATCTTGTTCATAGAATTTTTATGATTTTTTTCTGTTGTAATTTTGTTCATAGAATAAGAAGAGAAAGTGTTTAATAGAATTAGTTAGAAAAATAATAGAACTAGTTAAACTAGTTTATTTTTAGTAAGAACTACTTTATTTTATATATTTATAGTAAGTGCTTAGTAGTTGAACTAGTTGATTAATTAATAAAACTACTTTATTAAATTTTACTATATATAGAAGTAGTTTATTTTTAGTAAGAACTACTTTATTTTATTTATTTATAGTAAGTGCTTAGTAGTTGAACTAGTTGATTAATTAATAAAACTACTTTATTTTATTTATAGTAAGTGCTTAATTAGTAGTTGAACTAGTTGATTTAACAAAACTAGTTTATTTTACTATAGAAGTAGTTTATTTTTAGCAAGGAAATTAATAGAACTAGTTTGTTTTTTAGTTAAAGCAATTATTCCCGCATCGACGTCGACGATGCCTATCCCGCATCCTCGTCGTCGACTCGGTGGAGGAGGCCGGCTTGATCAGAGGGGCCATGTCCGGGACTGGGCTCCGCCGGGCTGGTTTTGGGAGGTGCTACCTTCCGGTGGGCGTAGGTTGGTGAGGAACCAGCCCGTCGTTGACCCGATCCTTGTTTGGTGGCGCTCGCGTGGGCCAGTGACGGTGCCGAGGCTTCCGGACACCGCGGAGGAGGTACGTCACCGTGTCAGCAAGGAGGACCAGCACGTCCGTCGCTACATGGTTGCGTTGGAGGGCAGGTTCGACAATACCTGGCAGGTTCTTCAGGGATCTCACTGGAGCTATGATCCTGTGATGGTTCCGTCCCTTTGGGTGTCCACCGCCCGCGCCGATATCCGTCGGGCGCTACAGTTCTAGCTGTACTAGCGATGCTATATGTATGATAGTATTCGAGGTGTATTAGTGATAATATTCGACGATGTACGGACGCGTGGAGATGATGTAGTTTTGCTTATAATTGAATGCATCCTAATTTGAATACTACTTTATTTTGTGATTTGATTTTGCTTATTGAATGCTCAAAGTGGAAAACTACTCCGATCCTACTTTGAATGCTAAAATTGGAGAGCACTATGATTAGTTGATAGCTTATAGGGTTTTTGTTTTTGCAGAAATCTAGGAGCTCCCCGGCCCCTCCATCATCCCCGCCGTCGTCCCCGTCACCGCCCCCTCCGACATCGAGGTGAGACCAGCCAAATCCTCTTTTAGAAAGATAATTAAACGATATTTCGGGTTGACTGTAAGTCTGTCGAGTCTCCACCATATATGAGAGGACAAAGAATCCCGACTGTTGTCGTGGGGGTAGCTTCTCCTTCGTTCCCGTGTGCTAGACAATTTGGTGTAATGCACTCGAGAACGAAAGGAGGAGCTACCATCACCGACGGTCGCAAATGTCAGAGAGGAATCAGTGGGGGAGAGTTCCACCATATATATATGAGAGGACGAAGAATCCCGACTGTTGTCGTGGGGGTCGCTTCTCCTTTGTTCCCGTGTGCTAGCTAGACATTTTGGTGTAATGCACACGGGGACAAAGGGAGGAGCGACCATCACCAACGGTCGAATGTATACACCACGTGAGCTGAGAGTTTTCAAGAAAAGACTCGACAAACCGATAGTCAACCCGTGATGAATAACAATGATCTAACTTAGGTTTTTTAGTACATATATTTAATTGTAGATGTTTAATATTTGAATTATATATGAACATAGGAAATGTCGTACTCGGACGACGAAAGTCTCCCGGGGGAGTGCGCCTGGTGCCACGACGACCGAGGTCAGTGCGACAGGCCTCACCTGGACGAAGATCGGTGCTTCAGTATTAAGCTGGAGGAGACGTTCGATGTTGAAACGGTACGCAACGACGACAAGCTAGTGTTATTTTTTCGTAATTAAGCACGACTTCAACTATTTCAACATGTACTTTTCATCTTTTACAATTCGGCTAGCTTATCCCATGCCATGCAAGACGCTACGTCTTGGAGAGGATGGGTTTTGAAGACCATGAAAGTATGGAAACAAAGAAAATTCACCTAAGGACCCATCATGATATAGATTTTGAAGTAAAGCTGTATAATTCTGAGAGCGTAACCCATTTTGGTTGCAAAAATTGGGAAGCATTTTGCAAGATGTATGGTTTTGATGAGGGTATGCTTGTCACCATGGATCTTGGTGATCCTGACATCGAGCAAGACAATATGGACATTTGGGTCCTTGTTGATACGCCTCCAATTCTACCGCTATGTGAGTTTCTCAAACATAGTTATTAGCTAATTTATATTGTTCATTTCAAATTAGTTGACAGCTTATTTTCATTGACAGCTTATTTTGATTGTTCAAACAATGTGCGGAACATGGTAGACAGAACCTACTACACCGATGGCTCTGAGTTAACTTATAAGGAGAAAACTCATCTGGTCGGATTTTGTACTGATATTGAGAATTATAATATCTACAATCAAACTCCTCATCATTATGGTCCTCCATACGTGCCACTAGTGCACGTGTTGAACTACGGTAACTACTATGGAGATACCCTGGTAAAATTTCTTACTATTATGACATCCGTGCATATTTTGCATAGTTCTAAAACTAGTGCATTATCATTGCTAACTATGAAGTTATTACTATGTTTTTCAACAGATAATCCCAGAGGATTGTGTGCCTCATTTGATGTATCAGAATGGTAGGCTTGATGTTTTGAATATACAACCAGGTCATCCTACGAATCTCAACTGTCCATACCGGATTTATAAAAGAAGTGGAGACATGCAAATCAAAGAATGGAAAAAATGTATGGACAGTCGCAAGGAGCTTCTTGGAAGCAAAAGGAAGCGAGGCGCAAGAATTGGAGACAGGATGATCTCCATTCTCCATAATGGAGAGTCAGGGTCTATATTGTTTTATGCTATTTTACCTTAAAGAGGGTATTTCGATCCTACCTAATACTGATGATCATGTGCTAAGAACAATTAAGTAGGGTTGGTTCGATGACTGTGAGGATGATGATCGTATGACTTGTTATTAATAACGAGTAGAAGTTGTATGATGATGATTAGTAGGACTTGTTATTATATATGATGATGCATGATGCGTGCATGAAGAGTTATTATATATCAGCGGGTGAAATGAACATGGATTGGATTGAAGTGAAGGCAACATGCATGTGGTGCGTGTCGAAAGTAGTACAATCCAAACTTGATCAAGTCCGGATTAGTATTACTTTTGACATGCACCACATGTTGCCTTCACTTCAATCTAAGCCATGTTTAGGTATAGCAGTACGTAGCGTTGGTAAACCAAGCACGGAGATATAAGAGAGGACACTTCTCTCTAATAGCTACCTAATAACAACCTAAATTAACCCCCCAAAACCCCCAAACCCCCCCTTTCAAAAAAAAACCTCAGCTCCTGCCAGGTGCTGACGCGTGGATGCCTATTGGTCCCGGTTGGTGGCACGAACCGGGACCAAAGGCCCTCCTGCCTGGGCTCCCCGCACCGGCCACGTGGACGGCTTTTACTCCCGGTTCGTGTAAGAACCGGGACTAAAGGGCTAGGGCATTAGTAACGACCCTTTAGTCCCGGTTCCTGAACCGGGACTAAAGGCCCTTATGAACCGGGGTAAAAGCCCCTTTTCCTACTAGTACACCATATTAATTGAACTTGATCTGTTATGTGATTTAAACTTTGCTTTTCCCAATCACCATGTGTTTTCCAAAATTACTATTAAAACAACTTTGTTCTTCCTAGAGCACCGGCAGCAACCACATCATGAAAGGGTCGAGGGGAAGATGATCTGATATGTGTCACTGAAAGCGAAAGTAAAATTCCCATACATGACCTTCATATTACCTGCCAATTCACAAGTGCATGTTCTGTATCAAATATAAATATAATTGTTCCCTGTGTCGAAAGATGGATTCTGTATTTTATAGGATTCTAGCTCTTTGACCCTTTCTGCATGCTCTTACATATATGTGCTTTCATTAAGAAGAAAAATCTACCATGCTAGCTTAGTTGATCCAGGGCTTAAGCTATATACCAAAATAACACTGAGATTAGTTCTGTCAGAAGTACCTTGAGCCTTTTTATTTTTATATTCTCTTTTGTGCACTCATTTAATGCGACTTGGAATCTGAAGTAGAAAATATCATAAAGAGCTTGATGACTTATAACATTACTTGTCACAGTATATTAAAGGGTGTTTAGGTGACCAATTAGGAAATAATCAATTGTGAGTGCTTAATATTTTTACAGTGCGTCATATAAATTACCAAAATATCCGTAATTGGGATATTAAGGCTTAAATGGACAAGTCCCATAAATAGTAAACATACCTCATATACTGGTTGTCGGTAAACCAACCACTAAGATTTTGATTCAGTGTTTGCCTAAAGAAATTACTCCCCCATTTTGATTTCATCATTTTTTTGAACAGCTCAAGCCATTTTTGTCGTTGTATGACAAGGCTGTCGATGTCATCACTGAGCCTTCTTCTTTGCTTCAGAGGCTTATTGTGCTGCTATAGTTCTCTGTCTCTTATCCACTCGCCCATCGTAGTGCAAATTTGCAGTTTACTTGAACTTTGTTGTGATGAGAGATTCAGTTTCTTTGGGCAAAAGGTCTGGCCAAACAAATAAATGCATGATATTTATCTTTTGGTTTCTATCATACCAAAGCGAGGTATTTCACGTCATATTTTATAACAAATGCGTCGATGGCATGCATATATAGGGTCATCTTTTTAGATATATTTTATGGGGTGATTACTACTGTGAGTATCTACCATCACCTACTCAGATATATTTCCATCCTGAGATATATTGAGTAATATCAGATGTTAATTGAAATATTTATATCAAAGGTTTGATCATTGAACTTAGTTGATTAATTCCTTGATACATTTCTATCTTGAGATAGTCCCTACATTTCCATCCTGAGATACCTATTTTTTTCTATTACCGGGTTAGGAAAAACGGGATTCTGTGGGAGTTGGGGTTGGGCAAGTAGCACCACTTTGATTAAGTCCACATCATAATTGAGAGGCATTGTAGTAGTGGGTCAGTTCATAGATAATGCCATGTTTTATATGCAATGCTTCAATGGTTGTATTACCGGGTTGGATGAGTGCACCTGGATACGGACAAGAGACCAACAATAACAAACAATTGGTCAAGCTCTGTCAAAGCGGCAGGGATCAGAGAGTATCATATGTGTCTTTGCTTTCAAAATTGAAAAGGGGAACCATCACTCCCTGGTTATAAGCTTTAAAAGGCTAAGGTACAAAAATGCAAGTGCATTTTTTGTCTACACATAAATTGGTCTATGCAATATATCTAACACATTGCCTGCATCAGGTTAAGTGACGTGCCATCTATGGAGTTGATCGAGAAGGCAGCCGAATGAAGCAACTAAGTAGTATGCCTAAGAAGCTATGGCTACGTAGTTTTTATTTATTTATATTATGTTCCTGCTCTTGGTACTTCCTCTCTCATATTCACGCTCTTAGTACCGAGCTTAATATCAAGTGGTTACCTTTTGTGGTCTCATGAACACACTAAATTGAATGCTGCCTTATTTCTCATGCCGATGTCAATCTCGATGATGTTTTCCTCCTATTACATGTGAATGTTTCCTCTTCCTTTTAGTTTGTTGTATCCTGTTTGAATACGTCGCTAAACCCGACTTCCTATTAATTTGAGCAATATTTGTTTGGACACATTGTTGTGACCGGTACCCTCACGCCAAGGCGCGTTTCCGATCTAGTAGGACGGAATGGAAGTGGTCGCAAACTCGATCTCTTCATGCCCCCGCGCCAATTAGAATCATATGGTCCTGCATGGACATGCAACCAATAGAGAACTAAATCCTTAATTTATGTTTTCCAGCGGCATTCGCTACACGCACACAGCTGCATACCTGGCTGTATCCCCATTAAAGCACGTGCCGCTCACCCATTGGTCCGATTTTGACTGATAAGAAAAAGTCAAAAAATATGATAAATTAAACCTGGCCAGGTTTAGTATATTTAGAATTTACCAACGTACACGATAGCACCGTGCGCACACAAACCAACAGGCACAACCATCGATCAGGCATGGTACATGTCCAGGAACAGGTCGACCTCGTAGACGAGGGACTCCGGCGTGGGGCTGCCGGCGCGCGTCATGACGCAGTACCCGCGCGCCATCCTGAAGGCGCCGGTGCCGCCCACCACGGCGCGCTCGATGGCGCTCGTGAAGCTCAGCACGGGGCCCAGCATGGCCAGCGTGCTCCCGCGGCGCTCGCCGGCCGTGAAGACGAGGTTGATCGCCGATTGCGCACCCGGCGGGCTCACGAGCCCCGCGTTGAGGAAGAGGCCCTGGTACCGGCCGACGAGCGACGAGTTCCTCGCGTCCGGCCCGTCGCGCAGCTCGTCGTCGAGCACGCCGATCGCCCCGAACGTCGCGTCGGCGCCCAGCGGCGACGGCACCGCCGTGAGCGTCGTGGCGTTCGGGCCGGCGAAGGTCTCGTGCATGTACAGGTGGATGTGCGTGAAACCGTGGTCGCTGGCGCCGGTGCCGGCGCGCGCTGCGAGGTAGGGTGCCGGCCACAAGGCCAGCAGGAGGAGGAGCAACAGCGAGGGCAAGGAGGGGGTCATGGTGATCAGAATTCAGAACGTGTAGCAACTGATATTTCAGTTTCAGCTGAGGTGTGGAAGTGCAGCGTTCCTGCCGATGGATTCAGCTTGCTCATAACGGTCCGTAGGCTTCATCGGCTCGTTGAGGGACCGCGTCTGAGTATGACCTGCAGGCTAACAATAGACCTGCATCTGCATGCCTGTATATGTAGCTGTCACAACTAACAAATTAATTAGGACATTATTCTAAAAAAAATATTAGGACATTCATTTTATATAGTTTCAAAAAACAAGAATTCTTTAGCTTTCTAAACACTAGTATTATCTACTGCTCTGATCATCTGGTTGACCACATTTGCAACCATCATCATGAAGTTAGTGTTTTGTTTAGATCTGTGGGTATTTTTCATAGATTTTATTTATTATTTTGAATGAAAATGCACAGAATATATTACACCCTAACCTCAATACAAAACTGCAACACTACTTTTGAATCGGAGGGAGTATTTTTTTTTCAGTTAACAGGGTGTGGCCCTGTCTCCATTTCATAAAAACGGAACTAAAAAGTAAATCCAATAAATATAAGTAAAAGAAGGGATAAACGGCTCAAATCATGTTTTTTTAGCAACAAATCATGTTCAGTTGTGTTCCAGTGAGCCAAGCCGCGCAGACACTTCTTGTTCGCGCTAGCACACTGAAGCCCAGCCAGCTCGGCAGGTCAGCAGGCTTTAGGTCTGGCCGGAGAGGGGATGAGCGAGATGTGAGTTTGTTTGGGATTCTACTCGGGTCCAAACAACGCCCGATTAATTGAGAAGTGCCTCTAGGAAGTGCTTCTGCCAAGCCAACATGAACCATGAGGTATTCGCTTGGGCTACAACCGATGAGAAGTGGATGTTGCTTGTTGAGCTGTGAGAATGCACTGACTGGGTGGACAGATATTTCATATCTCTCCATGACAGCAGTCTGCTTGCTATAATGTTGGTATCCTCCAATCCCTCACATAACCAAACATTGTAGACATGCCAGTACTTGCTGAATAATAGCACGGTCGAGAATAAGTAACCAAGCACAAAGATTGGTTGCTAGCTATATTAGCTAGCTCATTGATACACACTCTTAGCTAGGAAATGGAATCAGTGGAAGGTATATAGTGTATATATAGAAGTTTTGGTTCCTGCAACAAGGAATGATACACACATATAAGCATGAGTACATGCGAACTCTGATGCATATGTGCATGATAATTAAAGCCTAACGTGCGTGAGCACATCATACAATTGTTCCCCACAAAAGCCAACGGGCCAATAGCTCCTGTGCGACGTTTTTAAGGTGAATTGGCAAGAGTGCGACATTGTTCGAGCGAATGGCTGTGGTGCGACACATTTGAGCGTGTAGATAGCCCAGGGCCACATGGGGTGTTAAATGTGGTTAAATTGGTCGTCAACCAAGCCCGCCCGTTTATGTTAGGATATGTGGGTCCAACTTAATTGTTCCTCAAAATAGCTGACCGTGCCCTGCCGCCCGACCGTGCCGGGCCCGCCACTCTGCCCCCCTTCTTCTCCGGCGGCGGCGGATCTTGCGTTCTCGGTGGCGGCGGCGGAGCCCTCGTTCTTAACGGCGGCGGAGCCTTCGTCCTCAGAAAATGGTGAGTGAATTCAAACCCTAGTCGCCCTCCCGTTCCTCTCTCGGGCCCGTAGATCTCAGCTCGTTTCCTCTGTTTTCGCTTGCGGAATCGATAGGCTGTGAGGGGAGCCCGTGGGCATACTGAGATGGAGCCGCCAGATTCAACTTCGAATAGGTAATGCGCCTCTCTCCGATCCAATTTTGCATGCAATTAGGGGGGGGGGGGGCTCACACTGTCCGCCACTGACAGAGGGGATGCTGCCGCTCGGACCTTCGAATTGACAGTCAATTTCTTTCCATCAAAGGCAAAATTAGTTGATGGTAGCATACAGAACATTGAGAGAGACACAATTGTTAAATGGGAGGTTGAGTTTACAGAGATTGATCCACAAGTTTTACAGAACATGGGAGAGACGACAGTGAAGAAATGGGTGGAAAAAATTGGGGAGAATATTGTTTGAGGTCCAGAGCAAGAAGTATCACTGTTGCGGTTTGATGATTGGAAAGGAGAGTATGTGAGAATAGAAGATGGTGAACAGATTGTTGAAGAAATCGATCGGCAAAACGGCTGGACAAGCAAACGGGCTAATTTTTTTGCTGAGCTCGTTGATCTGAACATTTTTTCGAAGGTTGGATATGTGCCATCACAATTGGCTGCGCAGATGGTAGATGATGATTGGGCTACACAGAGGCCATTGATTCCCATGTGTACTGAACTTACAGTAATAGCCGAAGAGGGACAGGTGACTGGAACTGAAACTGAAACTGCAGCAACTGTTGATTGGAATGTAGTTGAATTAGATGAGCCTACTGATTTGGTCATTGCACCAATGCCTGACATTGAGATGGCCAAACTTTTTGGCATTCCAGTCGATGACAGAGATAAGCAGGAGAGGGGCGAATCTAGTTTGCCTGCTAATGCTGATGAAGAAGTAGATGGACAGTTGATGGAACAAGCCGCAGATGAAGTAGATGATGCACATGATGATGAGCTGGTGCATGTGTATAACAAAGAAAACCCTGTCATTGAAGTAGGCAAGTTGTTCCCAAGCATGAAGAAGTTTAGGATGTGTTTCAAGACTTATGCAGTGAAACATGAGTTTGATGCCAAGACTGTTTGGACTGATAGAAAGAAGTTTTATGCGAGGTGCAGAGGATGTGATGGTAGTGTGAAGCCTTGCAAGTGGTACATATCTGCTAGACTGCAACCTGATGGAAGTACTGTCAGGGTTAACCAAATCCCCAATCAAGATACTTGTATTACAAGTTCACAGAGAGTATCAACCATGACATCACAACTTTGGGTTGCAGAAAAGATCACCCCAATTTTAGCCAAAACACCAAACACTACTGCCAAGAAACTCAAAGTAGACTTGGAAAAGATGTACCCCATTAAACTGAAATATACCACAGTGTGGAAGGCAAAACAAAGGGCAATGAAAATTTTATATGGTGATTGGGCAAATACATTTAGGATGCTTTACAACTTCAAAGCAGAGGTGGAAAAGAGGTCACCTGGCAGTGTTGCGGAGATAGATACAGAGGTATCAGACGAAGGTGAAGTCAAGTTCTCCAAGTTTTTTATGGCTTTGAAGCCTTGCATCGATGGGTTCAAAGCAGGGTGCCGTCCATATTTGAGCATAGACTCATCATTTTTGACAGGCAAGTGGAGTGGTCAGTTGGCAGCATGCAATGCTCTAGATGGACACAACTGGATGTTTTCTATTGCTGTTGGCTTGTTTCAGTCAGAAACAGAGGCTTCATGGACATGGTTCATGATCCAGTTGAAAAGATGCCTAGGGCCAGTGTCACCTTTGGCTATACACACAGATGCATGTAAGGGGCTTGAAAATTCAGTGAAAAATGTTTTCCCACATGCTGAGCAGAAGGAGTGCCTCGGTCATTTGTGGATTAATTTGATCAAAAAATTTAGAGGAGAAGAATTTGGGCGCATGTGGCCAGCAGCAAGATCTTACACTAGACAGACACACAAATATCATCTTGATAAGATAATGGCAGCATGTGATGAGTTTGGTCCATGACTGAACGCCTACCATTCTTTGTTATGGTACAGGTCAGCATTCAACACTGCCATCAAGTGTGACCACATCAACAACAATTTGGCAGAGAGTTTCAACAACAAGGTGAAGGAGTTAAAAGATTTGCCTGTGCATGACATGGTTGACCAAATCAGGATCATGCTCATGCGGTTGTGGGAATTGAGAAGAAGGATAGGTGATTGTCTGCAAGGTGATAAGCTTCCAGCAGTGGTACAACAGGTGGTCGATAGGAGCAGATGTCTTTCACATTTGTTTGTTGAAAAATCTTCACCTTGGGGTGCTGAAGTTAGAGATAACAAAACTGAAAGGAGACATGTTGTTAACACTGAATTGCATGATTGCACTTGCCTCGAGTGGCAACACACTGGTAAACCATGTGAGCATGCCATTCTCTTCTTAGCATCCCAACCGAAGATAAACATGCACCCATATTTGCATGAATATTATTCGGTAGAAAGATTCAAAGCTGCATATGCTACTCCAATTCCAGCACTTACAGATCAGTCTCAGTGGCCTGAAGTGGACATTGAATTTTCCATGTGTCCTCCCTTGACGAAAAGAAAGCTGGCAGGCCTAAACAGAGTAGATTCAAGGCATGGTTTGAGAAAGGTGGGAGTAGTAAGAAGGGAAAGAAAGATGGAAAGCCAAAAAGGGCCCAAAAAGGTAACAAAAACATATGTAAGTTGTGCCAGGAACTTGGGCATAGAGTGGGATCTGTCAAATGCCGTTACACTCCTGATAAGCCAAAGTATGTTCTTGTTTATTTGTCTGTGTTTTGATTTGGTGCTTTTTTTTCCAATTACTATATCTATAACATTTTCCCAATGGCCAGGAGGAAGCGAGCAAGTCAGCCCCTTGTTGTTGAACAGTGTTGGCCAACAAAAAAGCAAGAGTCAATGGCGGTAGAAAGAAGAGAAGTGTGCCTGAGCCTAAGCAGACTGAAGAAAATCCTGCTGTAGTCAACATTCAGACTGAAGAAACTGCTCTCGAGGTTGAAACTGAACCTGAGCGTGTCGAGGTTCAGACTGAAGAAAGCCATGTTGAGGTACACACCGAAGAAACTGAAACTCCTGTCAACATTGAGACCGAAGACACTGATCACAAGGGTGTTGGCGAGGTGTTGAAAAGACGAGTGAAGAAAACCAAGATGATCGGTGAACTTGTGTGTGTAGTAGAACCGAAAAAGAAGAAGTGCTAAGACGAAGAAGGGCACGCGACGTGGTAGGAAGAGGTAGAACAGAGAACAGTTTGAAAATTTGGGGCATGTAAAAATATTTGTAACTTGGTGCGTACTGGTAGTCACTATGTATCCCCGTATTTCTATTCGAATTTGTTTGTTGGTACCTTGTCTAAACCAGCCGAATAAAATTCAAAATTAAATTCAAATTTGGGCTCAAATTTGAATTAGAGATGGGGTATTGATGTTTTAATGCTATCTAAAGTACCTCAACTGAAATATGTTTGCTTGCTGATCATTCCGAGCCCTTTTCGTAAGTTGAACTCATAGTCATGAAAAGTGTGTCTCAAATGACCTCCAAAGGTAGGGTAAACAGCCTCATATTTAAGCAAGTTTTTTTGGCACCTTGTCTAAACCAGCCAAATAATTTTTCTACACATCTATTCTACCTATATAGTGTAAATCTAAAGTCTCACTATTTATTGAATTAATTTTCTATTTTTTTTAAAAAAAACAAGGTTTAATAGAAAATTATATATATAACAAGTTTAAAACATGAAAATGAGAAAAGTAAGTTATGATCTTTCTTAGTCAATCCAAAATGAAGTTTTGGTGAGGTTTTCACACTTTTCATTTTCAAAACCCCACCTACTCTCGGGTGCCCACTACTCTCTCCCTTGAACTCCATACTACATTGTTCGAGAAATGCCAATTTTGTGAAGGATTTTTCGTAAAAATGTATGTAAACCATGTTTATATCTTTTTCTTGTTACTATACGACATAATAAGACTATGTGCGCAAGTTTTATATTTTTTTGTTTTTTTTTGCATTAGTTATGCTCAACCCTAATCAGTCAAAACCCCTCTCAAAACCCCTCAAAACCCCGCACACTACCGGGTCGTCGATCGTTGTGCGTGGACGGTTGAGATCAGGCGCTAGGGTTAGCTAAAGTGTGCATCGATCCGCATGAGACGCGCTGATTGGTTGAATCAGTGTGCATCGATCCGCATGAGACGCACTAATTGGTTGAATCGGTGGGGTTTGGATCAGCCTCTCTCGTTGGGGCATCAGGACCGTTCATTTGAATCCAACGGCAAGAGTTGACGCGGTGCATGGACCAAGCCTACGCAGTGCCCTTTCCATCGTTGCATGCGTGCCCGTGCCTACCTGCAGCATGCATGCCCACCCGCAGAACTGCGCCCGTGCGTTGCATGCATGCCCTCGACGTAGCCCTGCTCCGCCACCCCTATCGACGCAGTAAGCTGTCGCATGCCTACCATTAGAACCGATGCATCGTCGCATCAAAGCATGCACCCGGGCACAATGCAGCAGCCCGATGAAGACAACCAAAAAGCCAACGCTGCATGGCGTGCTGTACATGGCGTGCTCCTCTTTGAGGACGCAATACTGGCATGGGGTATCGATGTGGGTATCGATGCAGTTCAAACGGCGTGCTGCCCGTTACAAGATGGGCAAATGAAGGCGTCCATTATTGTCACGTCTCCCATCGACCGAACGTTGCCCTCTAGCCAGGCCCTAGCAAGATGTGCAAATTAATGGGCTACAACATGAATGCACGGGCGGCACACGCAGAGAACCCGGGGCAGGCGTGTCCCCTTGACCCACGACGGCACAGACGCGTGCGTGAGCCCGTCCCCCTTGACCCGCGACCGGTGGCACAGAAGGATCGCAGCCCGTTTCCCACGCTCGTGTACACACTTTCATGGGGTGCCACCAAACGCCGCCCGCCCATTAATTCTACGGGGTGAAACCACATCGCACTTGGGCTATTAAGCCGGGCACTATCATCTTCCTCTCCCTCCTCATCCACACCCCATCCTCTGCCTCCTCTGCCCTTCTTCTTCCTTCTTCTCCATCAAACCCGATCGAGCCCTCGAGCCACCCCGCCACCATGCAGTACAACGCCCCCACCTACCGCTTCCCCCCAACCGTGCCGGAAAAGCTCTACCCGGTCGGAGTGTATGTAGAGAGAACCCTTAGGGTTTGGGCGATCTCGAGGTGGAGGGGCGCAAGGGAGTTAACGGAGTTCTTCCTTGCGGCCGGCTTCCGCCACCTCCCATGCGGCTCTCCTCGGATGTACCATCTTGAGGAGGTCAACCACAATGGCGTTGTGGTTGGGCTCCTCTCCACGTTCACTAACCCTTTCGATGCTTTCCATCTCCTCGGGCGAGCGTATTGGGTTGGTTGTGAGTTCATAGCTTTCACAACCTACAATATCTTCACCGACTTCAACGGCATCTTCCCCAACAACGACGTTATGCACACGCTCCCGTACCCCATCAACAACAGGGAGGAGTGAAGGGCGGCGCCCGGAGGAGCGTGGTGGCCCCGGAGGAGGAGGAGAAGAAGAACCCGAAGAACCCGCGTTTGGTGCCCCCTATCTATCTAGCTTGGTATAGATCTATCGTATTAGTTTTTTAAGTTGTAATCGTTATGTTACTATTATTAAGTTTTATTAGTACTTTAAGTTGTAAGGCTATCATGGAGTTGTAAGGCTATCGTGGAACTATGGGTTGCAACCGTTATGCTTCTATATAATCGTTATGCTACTATATATATTGTGTGTTTCGTGCTATTATTTGTGGATTACTATGGGTTGTTTCTGCTTATTATTCGTGTATTGCTATGGGTTGCTACGGGCCCGGGTTTCTACACCCCAATCACCACACACACCATCTTCAAAATATTGGCCAAACCATGGACATGCAACTAGGAGCCCCATGCAAACCCACTATGAACATGGGTGCAACTAGGAAATGCAAACTAATTTACTTCGGGCACTTCATGCAAGCATGCAACTCATTTAGTTCATGGAACCGTAGACATGCATAAAAACAATTAACATTTAGTTTTAGTGCATAAAAAAATGATCCATCACAAAATTTAGTTCAAGAAAAAGGCCAAAATAAAAACAAGTAACATTTTATTGGGCCCCATTTTATTTGCGAAAGTTAGAGGTGGGCTGGTGCCCCTACGCGGGTGGGCTGGTCACGGCCCAACATCTATTCGGCAGCCCAATTTTGTTTTTTACTAGAAACTAAATTTGGGTGTGTACTCTGTTAACTGAAGAACAAAAACAGAGGAAACAGAGCATGGACACTGAATAATTTGTGTTCCAAATTGCTGCTTCAATTCAGATACATAACTTGGCATGGCGCACAGATCACATCCTCTACCCTGACAGGCCTAAATGCCCATTCTAATGACGGATGAACAACAAATAAAACAAAAACAGAGCAATGATACAACAATAGAATCCCCCAGCCATGATATTTGCTTGCTTCTGCAAATCGATAATCTGCATTAGATGTTTCTTGATCTTCTTCAGTTCCTCGGCCAGTTCGGACTCCGCATGCAGTTCAGCATTGCACGCATACATCGCCATCGGCACGACTCTGCCCGCCCCTCCGCCCGAGCTCCCCGTATTCTCCACAGCAATCGGCGGCACCCCGCCCAAATTGAGCTCCCGGGTTGCGGTCACGCTCGAATCAACGTAGCCCTCAAACTGAATCCTATCAACATATTCATCAATCCACTCGAAATGGTAACATTTCTTCAAGATCTGAAAAGAACAACATGAACCCTAAATCCTAAATTCAAGGAGAAAAAACAAAATATGGAGAAATCAGAGCAAAAGACAGCGAAAGAACGGGCTAAGAACTGAGATCTAACCTTGCCATCCCTTCCTGCCATTGGTTTGCTCAAGCATTTCACAAATTCCCGCCCAAGATTGCCATTGTCATCCCTCTTAGTGACCAACCGTTTAAGAGGGTCTGGGCGTGGGCAGTCAGGGCACCTTGTGAGCAGCACTGGTCCATACTGTCGCCATTTTGAGTGTGGCGGAGGAGGTAGACATTTGCGCTAGGTTGCTGGAGAAGAGAAAGATTGGGGAAAGGAGATGAATGGGCGGCGGCGGGCGGACGGGCACGGGCGCTCGTCTCTTCTAGCTGCGAGGAGGTGGGTCCCGCGAATAGACAAGTGGTGGGTCCCGCGCTTACGTGGATAAGTGGTGGGTCCAGCCCCCAACAGCTAACGAGGGCATCAGTTGAGTTTAACAGCCATGTCGTGTGTGGGCTATTTACCTGCTCAAAATTGTCGCACCACAGTCATTCACTCGAACAACGTCGCACTCTTGCCAATTCACCTCAAATGTGTCGCACAGGAGTTATTGGCCCAAAGCCAACATGGCCATTTTGGAGATATTAGTCATCACAATTTGTACCTGTGCAATCGGTTCTCACCTCTATGATAATTTTTCATATGCTCTCCCTTGACCCTCCACCTTGGGTGCTTAAAGAAGTTGACCAAATTAGACAAGCTTTTCTTTGGAGGAGATCAGAAGAAGTTATTGGGGGACTTTGTCCAGTTAAATGGCAGGTCGTTTGTCACCCTAAAGATATGGGGGGTCTCGGACTCTCTTGTCTTGACGCCATGTGTTCTACCATGTAGTCGAGAAGGGCATGGCTTGCTCGACTAATCTTGATGTCCCTTGGCGGTGTGCTGCTTGGGGCTGAGGATTGTGCAATCTTCAAATCATTTGCCAAAGTGGAACCTGGAAATGGCGAGTCCATTCTTTTCGGGTTTGATGGTTGGCTGAACGACACTCCTCTGGATGCCATTGCCCCGGACATAGCCAATTCGAGACCAAACAATATTAAATCCGTCGGAAGGGTTGCTTGTGCTATGTCTAATGGCGTTTGCATAAGGGCCAAGCACCTACGTGACAGGTGCCTGAAAACATTTCATGTTTGAGTCAAATTGTCCTCTGTCCATTGGATTTGCATCCAAAGACTGAAAACCAAGATCGTTGTGATTCTTCTCCTTCCCCTCAGTTTTATTTATGGCGCAGCAGCCTATACTACTAGTATTGTACGTTATCCACTCAACTTGCTAAAGTTTGTCCTTTATGCATGCAGACACACTAGGCATGTAAATCACTATATAAACATCGTGATGTACATAATTTTTCTTAACAAGTATATTTGCTTGCAAATACATACATTGTACTTATGCAAATAATGGGTGGTGAAAAGAGGGAATTAAAATATTGATTCTAGTTTTATTTTTTAGCAACCATTATGCTAAGTTTTTAATTAAATCACACAATAAATTACATTGGTCATATGGGATATCCACAGTATTCTGACACTATAGGCTTTAAGGTGTGGTTAAGATCAACACAACGACCTTGTTAAACAAAATTCGTGACCTAGTTACAAAATTAGCTGCAGTAAGAAAAACTTAAACTTAAAGAAATAAGAAGTAACAAAATAAAAACAAAAACAAGAATTTTCTAAGGAAGAATAGATTACGGGCATTGGTATCACCTCACAGGATCTTCTGCGGCCACAAATCCGGCTACACCACCGCCACGACACACACGGTTACAAAAAGGGGTAATACAACCTATTAATTACAAACATATAACCAAATATGGTATGGTTTGTTCTACAGGTGAACCAACTACACTTGAAGAAGCACTTGGTGATGAGAAATGGAAGAAAGCCATGAATGAAGAGTACATGGCACTACAGAAAAATAAAACATGGCATTTGGTTCCTCCACAACAAGGTAAAAATTTGATTGACTACAAGTGGGTGTTCAGGATTAAAAGAAAATCTGATGGAACCATTGACCGTTATAAGGCTAGGCTTGTTGCAAAAGGCTTTAAAAAGCGGTATGGCATAGATTATGAGGACACTTTTAGTCCAATTGTAAAAGTTGCACCATCCGTCTTGTTTTGTCTACTGTTGTTTCCAGGGGCTGGAGTCTCAAACAACTAGATATGCAGAACGTGTTTCTTCATGGTGTTCTGAAAGAGGAAGTGTACATGAAACAACCTCCTGGGTTTGAAAGTAAAAATGATCCCTCTCATGTGTGCAAACTTGATAAAGCATTATATGGATTGAAGCAAGCTCCAAGGGCATGGTACTCTCATCTCTGTCATAAAATGCACGCACTTGGTTTTGTTCCTTCTAAATCTGACACCTCATTGTTTATTTACAGCAAGTCCAACGCATGCATATTTGTTCTCATATATGTTGATGACATCATTGTGACAAGCTCATCTAATGAAGCAATCATAGGATTTCTAAAGGACTTGAGTGCATATTTTGCTTTGAAGGATCTTGGAGACTTGCATTTTTTCCTTGGAATTGAGGTGAAGACACACAAAGATGGAATTCATCTCTCTCAAGAAAAGTATGCAGCTGGTATGGTTTAAAAAGCTGGCTTGCAAGGTTGTGAACCCTCACCCACTTCATTATCCAGCTCAGAAAAATTAACTCTTACAGAAGGGACACTCTTGAATCAAGAGGACATCACAAAATACAGAAGTTTAGAAGGAGCGCTTCAGTATCTGACTCTTAACAGACCTAATATTTCTTTTGATCTTAACAAAGTATGCCAGTTTCTTCATGCACACATTACTGTTCACTTGACTGCTGCCAAACATATAGTTAGATATGTCAAAAAATACTTTGAGCATTGGTCTAAATCTCAGCAAATCACCTTCTACTCTTGTCAGTGCCTTCTCTAACTCTGATTGGGCAGGATGCCTGGATGACTGGCACTCAACTGGTGGGTTTGTAGTATTTTTTGGACCTAACTTGATATCGTGGTGTGCACAAAAACAGGCTACTGTTTCAGGTCAAGCACAGAGGCATAATACAAAGCATTAGCAAATGCTACAACTGAGATCACATTGGTTCGGTCCCAGATGAACGAGCTTGGTGTGAAAAGTACACAAGACCCATGTTTGTGGTGTGATAACCTTGGTGCTACCTATCTCTCTGTAAATCCAGTTTTTCATGCTAGAACAAAGCATATAGAGATAGATTTTCATTTTGTCAGAGAAAGAGTTGCTTAGAAGCAGCTTGACATTCGTTTTGTGCATTCCAGAGATCAAATTGCAGATGGATTCATAAAGGCTTTGCCTATAAGAAGCTTTGAAGACTTCAAACATAATCTCAACTTGATGAAGTTGTGATTAAGGGGGTGTCAAACACATATGCGCACATATATAATTGTAACGTGACCGGAGATCTACATGGTAGTTTAGGCGTATAGCTATCTTGCTTTCGGTCGTAACTAGCTAGCCTTATCTTCTCTATTCTTCCTCCTCAAGTTGTACTCCTAATTCTCTCCAACAACTTTGTATGAGCTATCAGGGATCATGCGCCCCTGCCATTTAACACGCAACACGTCCCCTCGTACCGAGGCAAGACGTGTCCGCCCACGCACACTCCCGACTATTGTTCCAACATAGATAGCTATTGGCAATGTCCTTGGGGTACATGACTCCCACCAATGGAATTAGCACCCAGTACATTATCTCTTGCCACTTCTTTTCGCGAGCATTTATTTTTGGTGGTGCATGATCTGAATTCATTACAAATATAGGTGGTTCCCCTCGCTGAAAATGATGGCGCTCTGATAGGTTCAGGTCATCTCTCGCCTAATGCGTTGCAGAGGGAGGTGCGGAAACATGGCATGTTGGCTATGCCTATCCTAGGGAAGCATGCTTGCTAACAAGTTGGTATCCTCCAATCTCTCACATATTAAACATTGTAAACATATAACAATATTAAACATTGTAAACATATAATAATACCAATGAAATATGGTGGAGAATAACTTGGTAAGCACAAAGATCGGTTACTACCTAGATAGCTAGCTCATTGACGCACATTCAGCTAGCAAATGGAACCAGTGGAAGGTATATATAGAAGCTTTCATCTATGCAATAATGAACGATACCCACATATAAGCATGTGTACATAGGAACTCGAGATGCATGATACATAAAGTCTAAATTGCATGAGCATATCACGCAACTGTTCCACATAGAAGCCACAACTATTAGTTCTGAGAATTTAGTCATCACAACTATTCTGCACGTTAATTTGCGAGGCTTCGCTTCTATGTACTTCTTCTGTAAACTAATACGCTATAATTAGATCACTGCGATCAAAAAGTCTTATACTGTAGTACTACTAGTTTACAGAGGGAGCACATCATAGCACCGTACGCACACAAACCAACATGCACACAATCGATCAGGGCATGGTACATGTCCAGGAACAGGTCGACCTCGTAGACGAGGGAATCCGGCGTGGGGCTGCCGGCGGGAGTCATGACGCAGTACCCGCGGGCCATCCTGAAGGCGCCGGTGCCGCCTACCACGGCGCGCTCGATGGCGCTCGTGAAGCTCAGCACGGGGCCCAGCATGGCCAGCGTGCTCCCGCGGCGCTCCCCGGCCGCGAAGACAAGATTGATCGCCGACTGCCCGCTTGGCGGGCTCACGAGCCCCGCGCCGACGAAAATGCCCTGATACCGGCGAGTGAATTGCAGAAAACATCGACATTGAAGGCTAGGGTTGCAGAAACCACACTTCTACAGTTTTGTGTCAAAAATCACTAATTCCGAGGCTAATTTTTTGCAAAAAACACTAGTCGTCCAGTTTGCTCGTTTTAAGTCTGATTATAACAGATGGGTCCCACTTAACAGGGTGGCGGTGACACGATATAACAGATCACAAATAGACAAAATTGCATGGACCAAACTGTAAAAAGGAACTAAGAGGATAAGATTGGTGCTGTGAAAAAAAGAGGACAAGGTCATGCCTCGGCCTCTCGCTGCCCAGCCGGCGAGCTCACTCCACCGCTTGGCCATGGACGCCCAAGTTCGCCGGCGAGCCCGCCATCCGGCGGACGCCCCACCCCGCCTCCCCTACATCCCTTCTCATCTCTCTCTCTCCCTCTCTCTCTCTCCACGAGCTGCTCGCCCCCGCCTGTGTCTCTCACGGCCAACTCCTTGGGTCGCCTCCGGAGCTCCGCCCCCAGCCGCGAGAAACCGCGGCCGGCCACCTCGCTCGCGAGTTCCCCAAGGCCTGTAGTTCGAATTAAGGGCCGGCCTCAACCTCCTCCCCGCACGCCGGGTGCTGCTCTGCACGGTCGCGAATACCCACGACGTCGGTGCTGCACCGGAACCGGCGGGATTCGGCCGGGAATCGAGCCGCCGCCGCCCGTTGACCTTCAATGTTGGGGGCTGGCCGCCAGCGAACCCGACAGCCGCCTCGTCCCCGCCAGGCACTGGATCCGGTAGGATCCGCCCCTTCTTGCTCTTTCGACAGGGGCGGCCTCACGCCACCTTCCCCCCGGCTCTCAACGGTAGCTGCCCGGAGAGGGAGTGGCCGCCGGCGTCCACCACCGGACCGATGCGAGGTGAACGTCACGGAGGACCTGATTGCTTTCTTTTCAGGGGTCTTTTTGCAAATCATAAATGTATCAGAGTGTAATTTGCCTTTTCCTTTGCCACGTCACTCTATCCAGTGGGACCCACCTGTCATAATAGTGCTCAAAACGTCCTAAGCCGGTGACTAGTGTTTTTTGCAAAAAATTAGCCTCGGAATTAGTGATTTTTGGCACAAAATTGTAGAACCGTGGTTTCTGCAACCCTAGCCTTCGATGTCGATGTTTTCTGCAATTCACTCGGTACCGGCCGACGAGCGACGAGTTCCTCGCGTCCGGCCCGTCGCGCAGCTCGTCGTCGAGCACGCCGAGTGTCCCGAACGTCGCGTCGGTGCCCAGCGGCGACGGCACCGCCGTGAGCGTCGTGGAGTTCGGGCCGGCGAAGGTCTCGTGCATGTACAGGTGGATGTGCGTGAGGCCGTGGTCACTGGCGCCGGTGCCGGCGCGCGCTGCGAGGTACGGCGCCGTCCACTAGGCCAACAGGAGGACGAGCAAGAGCAACAGCGACGAGGAGGGGGCCATGGTGATCAGAATTCAGAACGTGTAGCAAGAGCAACTGATATTTCAGCTGCCGATGGATTCAGCTTGCTCATAATGCTAGGACTGTGACCTGCAGGCTAACAATAGACCTGCATGCCCGTATATGTAGCTGTCACAACTAACAAATTAATTAGGACATTCATTTTTTATAGTTTCAAAAAACAAGCATTCTTTAGCTTTCTAAGAATGTTATCTACTACTCTGACCATCTGGTTGACCACATTTGCAACCATCATCAAGTTATTAGTGTTTTATTCAGATATTGGGATATATTTCTTCGTAGATTTTATTTATTTGTTCGAATGAAGATGCACAGAATATACGACTGTATATGAGAAAAAACTCTGTTGAGTCATAAGAGTGGCAAATATATCCAGCAGCCCAACGAAGATTCTGGGAAAATAAATCCAATATCTATTTATTTTCTGATCAACAGGGTCTCGCTCCGTCTCCATTCCATTGAAACGAAACCAAAAAGTAAATCCAATACAAATATAAGTAAAAGAAGGGGTAAAAGGCTCAGATCATGTCCCGTTGCTTTCCAGTGAGCTGAGCTGCACCGACACTTCTTGTTCGCGATAGGACACTGAAGCTCAGCCAGCTCGACTGGTCAGCAAGGTTTAGGTCTGGCCGGAGAGGGGATGAGCGAGATTGGTCTCTACCGTGAGTTTGTTTGGGATTCTACTCGGGTCCAAACAACACCCGAGTAAATGAGAAGCGCTTCTGGCAAGTGCTTTTGCCAAGCCAACATGAAGCATGTTTTATCCGTTTAAGCTACAGCCAGTGAGAAGTGGATGTCGCTGGTTGAGCTGTGAGAACACAGTGGGTGGACAGATATTTCACATCTATCCACGACAGAAGTCTGCTTGCTATCATCTTGGTATCCTCCAATCCCTCACATAACCAAACATTGTAGACATGCTAGTACCACTGAATAACAGCATGGTCGAGAATAAGTAACCAAGCACAAAGATTGGTTGCTAGCTATATTAGCTAGCTCATTGACACACACTCTCAGCTAGGAAATGGAATCAGCGGAAGGTATATAGTGTATGTAGAGAAGTTTTGGTTCCTGCAACAAGGAATGATACACACATATATATAAGCATGAGTACATGGGAACTCTGGTGCATATTTGCATGATAATTAAAGTCTAATGTGCGTGAGAACATCACACACTTGTTCTGGTAGGAGCTAGGGTTCTACCGGGTCTAGGCCGGAGGTTGTAGGGGAAGGAGGGAGCTGGTCGTGGACGAACACGCGGACGCCGGCGGCTGGGCGCCGTCGTGCGCGAGGAGGCGGTGGCTGAGAGGGAGATGACGCAGGGAAGGAGGCGGCTAGGGTTAGGTCTCTCGGCTCCCTAAGGAAGCCGAGCAAATATGATTGCTTCTTGCTTAATTCCAAAACGGATCCTTACACGAGTTTATATAATCCTCCTACTAAGATAATTAGGCTAAGCCCCTAATAACGATAAGATAGACGGGCCACAACTAACTAGGTTAAGCCCCTAATATGTCGGTCATAACATTTCTCCCTGCCTGCACAAACAGCTCATCCTCGAGCTAGAAGGCGGGGAAGCGCTTGCGGAACTCCTCGAGGTGATCAACCAGATCCACCAGATCAAGTTCCCGCCGTCGCCATCACCGCTTTCCCAGGGCGTCCCCATCCAGCAGATCAAGTTCCGCCATCGCCGTCACCACTTCCGGCTTGGATCGCTACCCGCCACGTGTCGGCGGTGGTGAGGCTGCAGGCTGCTGCGCGCGGCCTCCTAACGCGTTGGCGTGTGTGGGAGATGCGTGGTCTGCAGCTGCCACTCCTCCCAGTTGTCCTTCGCTGCGCAAAGGACCTCGATCTCGTCCCCACGGACAACGACCTCAAAGTCTACGACATCGGCGGTTGGGGGGGGGCACCCCTCCTCGTCATTCTCCATCGAAAGGCCTCCACTCTTCTCTGTGCGGTGCAATCCAACAGCCGTCCGGCGGGGAGAAGGCATGGTGTCACCGACAGGAGCGCACCGCGTAGCACCACTGCATTCCGCCGGCGGCCGCCGCGAGGGCGCCTCTGCTGGTCGCTCTTGCGACCACTTCCAGGTGGCCATACACATGCACTCCTTTTGTCCAGATGGTGTCCATGGGATCCAGGTGGCTGTACACGTGCACGCCCGACGTGTGGATGGTGTCCACTTTGTGTTCAGGGGTCCAAAGTAAAGCGTCCCAATCCATTTCAGGTTGAGAGTAATAAAACAAGCCAAGATGTAAAAGGCCTAATGGGCCTGGGCTGGCGGTAGGTGTTAGGTTTGTGTTGCGTCGAGTCAGGGTTATAAGTTGGTTAGGCTGCAGCTCGAGGACAAGCTGCATGTCCAGATGAGGTGTAGTGTTAGAGTACGTAATGGGCCTAATGGGCCTGGGCTGGCGGTATAGCCCGTTTGTCTTAGGGTTAATTAGAGATAAGGGTCGCTTGCTTAGGGGTCAAGTAAGCCTTGCTTGGGAGTGAAGTAAACCTCTCTATATAAAGAGAGGAGATGTATCAATCTAATCAAGCAAGAATTAAGAAGGAAATCCCTTCCCTCTTGCCCGGCCGTGAGCAAAAAGGCCCCGTCCGACCCTCTCGCGCCCTCCTTCTAGCAGCAGCCATAACATGTTCCCCACAAAAGCCAACATGTCCATTTTGGAGAAATTAGTCATCACAATTTTGCAGCATGCGTATCACCCTCTCTTATTTCCCATTTGCTTTTTTAGTACTTCATGTTTCCTTCAATTGCAAGAGGAAATACGCCGGATAAGCATGGGTAATGTACAATGCATATGACGGAACAAAATAATTAACCTCATTCTCATTGTCCTAGACAATTGAAATATCTCACGTGAATATTGTATGGTACATGTACAAGTTGTACATATCAAGAGAAGTGTAACAATATTTTGAATGTGGCACTAGACTGCTGCAATATGCTCAACTGCCAAATATCCCATCTGCCCATCATTCACCTGGGTCTACCGCTCAATTCTAAGAAGGCTCGTAAAGAGGATTTTCAAAGATTGTTGGATATAATCAAAGCAAGGTTAGCGACATGGCGCGCTTCCATGCTGACACAAAGTGGCCGCCTTATACTTGTGCAATCGGTTCTCACCTCTATGGTAACTAGAGAATACCTCGCGCGTTGCTACGGGAATTGATTGCAATATATTTCAGTGATTTGATTGTTAACCTTCCATTGTTAAATTAATAATATATGAACTAAAGCTAAAAATAAATATTAGATATTGTATTTGATTATTGTGTACTCCGAAAATATTTTGAATATAAGTGGCATGACGTAATGGAAAACTTTTTTCATGCATGTTGAGTAGACCTTTAATGATGTGACATGTGTGGTGAGGTGAAAGGTGTGCATGAGATCGACTAATAATGAAAAACTTTTTCTCATGCATGTGGTGATGGGCCTTTGATGAGGTAACATGTGTGCGTGTTGAGATAAATAAGATATTGGAGATCTAACTTCTTATGTATATAAGATTTTTCATATGCTCTCCCTTGACCCTCCACCTTGGGTGCTTAAAGAATTTGACAAAATTAGACAAGTTTTTCTTTGGAGGAGATCAGAAGTTGTTGGGTAACTTTGTCTAGTTAAATGGGAGGTCGTTTGTCACCCTAAAGATAAGGAAGGTCTCGGACTCTCTTGTCTTGACGCCATGTGTCCATGTAGTCGAGAAGGGCATGGTTTGCTTGACTAATCTTGATGTCCCTTGGCGTCACCTAGCTGTGCTGCTTGGGGCTGAGGATCGTGCAATCTTCAAATCATTTGCCAAAGTGGAACCTGGAAATGGCGAGTCCATTCTTTTTTGGTTTGATGGTTGGCTCAACGACACTCTGGATGCCATTGCCCCGGACATAGCCAAAACAATATTAAATCCGTCGGAAGGGTTGCTTGTGCTATGTCTAATGGCGTTTGGATAAGGGCCAAGCACCTACGTGACAGGTGCCTGAAAATATTTCATGTTTGAGTCAAATTGTCCTCTGTCCATTGGATTTGCATCCAAAGGCTGAAAACCAAGATCGTTGTGATTCTTTTCCTTCCCGTAAATTTTATGTATGGCGCACCAGCCCATACTACTAGTATTGTACGTTATCTACTCAACTTGCTAAAGTTTGTCCTTTATGCATACAGACACACTATGCATGTAAATCATTATATAAACATCGTGATGTACATAAATTTTCTTAACAAGTATATTTGCTTGCAAACACATACATTGTACTTATGCAAAATAATGGGAGGTGAAAAGAGGGAATTAAAATATTTATTCTATTTTTCTTTTTTAGCAACCATTATGCTAAGTTTTTAATTAAATCACACAATAAATTACATTGGTCATATGGGATTTCCACAATATTCTGACACTATAGGCTTTAAGGTGTGGAATTAAGATCAACACAATGACCTTGTTAAACAAAATTCGTGACCTAGTTACAAAAATTTGCTGCAGAAAGAAAAACTTAAACTTAAACAAATAAGAAGTAACAAAAAAAACAAAAACAAGAATTTTCGAAGGTAGAATAAATTACGGGCATTGGTATTACCCTGTAGGAGAAAGAAAATGAAAAAAAAATCATCGTGAATGTCGATATTCTTTTCTATAAGCTCGATATAATTTAATTATATTTACTTAAGACAAAAACAATATGGGCAGTAAAAAGACTAGGAAGTAGTTCTCTAAAGAACTTCTTCTTCGTGTTCTTCTTCTTCTCCTTCTCCTGAGTTTTGAATAAAGTGCAAGGAGTTCTCTAAACAGAGCATATGGTTTCGTGCGATTTGGGGGGGGGGGGGGGGTTCTGTTTTCTATGTTTTTTCAGTATTTTTTTGTTCTTACATATGAATATCTTTTCTAAAAAAACTGAAAACATTTTTAAAATTAAATGTCCATTTTAAAAAATGATGCATTTAAGAAAAAAGAATGGATACTTTTAAAAAATGAGTGATTTTTTTAAATTGCATGAACACTTTAACCCTCCTACGGTGAGATTCTTTTTAAAATTGCATGAACACTTTAAAATTGCTCCGGTCCACCTAGACGGGTTGGGGACACAGGCGTGGACACCTCCTATGGTGGTGGTGTTGACCCAGACCTGGTGGATGATGTCGGGCTAGGAGTGAAAGAGGGTGTCTTCCACTCTTCTGATCATGGTTGGTGCGTTGGGATGAGGATGTTTGGTGGTGTCTCAGGACGTGGACGCTGGGACGGCAGCCCAAGATGTGTTCCGCATGGATGGCTCCTCGGCAGGTGCCATGCGGCGACGGTGGCTATGCTTCTTGGTCGCCAGGATGGCAAGGGGTGTAGCGGCGGGTAGCTTGGGCACACTCACTAGTAGAAAAAGGCCCATTTGTCCCGGTTCATAAGGCCCATTTGTCCCGGTTCGGTAACCGGGACTAAAGGATCGGTACTAAAGCCCAGTACCTTTAGTCCCGGTTCTTATACGAACCGGGACAGATGGGGCTCCACGTGGCCGCTGTGGCTTGCCCAGGCAGGGGGGCCTTTTGTCCCGGTTGGTAACACCAACCGGGACCAATAAGCCTCCACGCGTCAGCACTTCAGGGGCTGGGGTTTTTGTTTTTATTTTGAAGGGGGGGGGGGGTGGGGGGTTTTGTAGGGTTAATTTAGGGGTTTCATATATTGTGTTAGATAGCTAATAGAGAGAAGTGTTCTCTCTTATCTCCGTGCTTGGTCGACGCTACGTACTATACGTATAGAGAGGAATCGACACGCTAGCTAGTAAGCAAATGAAGGAAACCATTAAGTACACAAGATTGTCATGAACATATACAAAGAGAAGTGATCGACCTCTCTTTCTCTGAGAGATTGGTCGAACAACAAGTTTTCGTACATCTATCCGATGCTACTAGCTACATATATACAATATAAGATCTCTTACAATCCCTAGCATATGATGTAAACTTCCACATGGTATTCTCCGTCTTTATCTATGACGTGGTCAACAAAGAATCCCGCCAATTCCTCTTGAATTGCTTTGATGCGATCTTGTGGTAGGAGTTCGTCCCGCAGCTCCCAAAGCTAATTTGAAGAAGGTGATCAATACATATATGAATGAAACTCAACACAAATGATGGTATTAAAACAAAATTGTGAATATTATTGCTTACGCACTTCAAAATCTTCTTTAGAGTAGCCCCGCTTAGAGATCGCCGCGTTGTAGATGTACTCGCAAATGTAGTATCCACAAAAATTATTCCCGCCTTCCTGCCACAACCACTTTACGAGAAACAGAGGTCAATCAAACTGATAATCAAGCATTATAAATGGTATTGATGAAACTAGCTAGAATCAATGGGAGATACGCGGAACTAGCTAGTAGTACTTACTTTCGGGTGTGTAAATCATAGCTTCTTCGATAGTCCCGGAGCTTCTGCGGTGAGCACTTTCCAAACCCTACGAGACAAAGAAAATAATTATTCACTTGATATGAGGAAATGAATAAAGTTGCCGATATGGTGCGATAATGATCGATTGAACTTACTTCTCGAGCATTTTAGTCATGACCGCATACTCCTTGGGATCTTTTCGTCTTGAGTCTAAGATGGTTACTAGTCCCTGCTCAAGCTCAGTCTCTAGGAGAATAAAGTGGAAGCTGCGCATGCATGCATAACTCATCAATTACATTAACCTCGAGTAATAAGGGAAACCGAATATGCACAAGACAGTAACACTCACTTGAAGTTGTAAGGAAAGATTATTTTACGTTTGTTTTGATTTCGAAGCAACGATTTTAGCAAGTTGGCCTCGGCTTCTTTGGCATCATGTTTAACCGTCCAGTCATCTATGAGATTTGTGTTAATGAACCCAATAACATAGATTTGTCTTTTCTTGCATTCGACGATCTTCAATCTGCATAATATAGTGAGGATAATTATATATACATGCAATGAAAGAGCTCGGCTATATATAGAGACTTAATTACAGAAGTAGTACTTACAGATAGTAGCAAGTGATGATTATTTTATCGAGGGCCTTTTGATTGAAAAACTGGAAGTACTCCTCAAATGGAACAAACAATAGATCAATTCCAACGAGGTCGTGCTCCTCTTTAACTCTCAGCGTCAAAATATCCTTCCCAGACTTGCAGGTGTCCATGTACCACTTATGGAATCTTCGCATCATCATTGTTAGAGGAGGATGACCAGGTTTGACGAGAGGCCTCCCGTACCGGTATTTGTGTTCATCCACCTCCATTGTATCAAAATGTGCAGAGTCGGGCAGGTAATCACCAGGATTGGTATAACCGGGCACCATCCTCGGATCATTAACGGTGATATCGCTAGACACCTTCAGCGGGGGGGGGGGGCACGATTGGTTCGCCTGTTCGCCGAGCTGGGGATTTTTTTTGCCACTTCTTCGTTTCTTGTAACCTTTTGTCAGTTGAAGTAGTTCCCGAATGGCGCGCTTCTTGCGCTGCCTTTTTAAGAGCGCGGACATGGTTGTCATCCGGCGGAGGCGGTGGTGGTCGCTTAAGGGCATCCAAAGTGCGCTTCAATTTCACCGCATCTATCTTCTCCTCCGGAGGTGGATTTTTCTTTGCAAAAAAGTCCTTCACCTGGGCTTTACAGATCTTCGCGTTTTCCTCCTCGGTCATCTCGTATGGTAACTTCTCTAGAGGCTTGAGAGATGGACCAAATTTGTATTGCCTCCCGCCTCTGGCTGTACTACTAGACGCCGGAGCGGCTGCGGCTGTCTTCTTTCGTTGCTTACGAGGCGGAGTGCTACGACGTGCCAGAGCAGCCGGAGCGGCGTCGGCTCTCTTCCGCTCTTGCTGACAAGGCCGAGGAGGAGGCGGGCTGCTCGGACACGCCGGCGCAGGCAGAGAAGGAGGAGGAGTGCCGCCACGCGCCGGAGAAGGAGGTGGAGTGCCCTGATCACTCGCTGGAGGAGGAGGCGGAGTGCCCTGACTCGCCGGAGGAGGAGGAGGAGGCGGAGGAGTCCAGTTCGGAAGGTTGATGAGCTCCTTCCGCCATAGACATGGAGTCTTGTAACGCCCCGATACCGACGCTCCAGATGCGTTCCATGTTTTGCGTGTCACCTCTGTTATTTATTTGTTTGTTGCTTTCATCATCGCATCATTCACATTGCATCGGCACTCTGTTGCCGTCATTTTTTTCAAACTTGCATCCCCAAGTAGTTGCCGCGCCCCCCTGCTTTCGTTGACCGTTTCAGACCTATCGAATTTTCGCTTCCCTCTTGACCGTGACCGCCTAACCCCTCCTTGCGCAGTGCATAGACCCCTCGCGCGCGTCCGAAAATTGTCCCGAACCGGACTATCGTTACCGTTGGGTTCGGATCATCCCCTAACATCTATAAAATATCTCCGTTTTGTTAGTTGGACTCCCTACCTATTTTTCTCAGCCGTTCGATTATGATCGTAGGGATGAGGTATCCCCTAACCTAAATTCATCTGATATAAATATTAGTCTAACCCTAGATCCTAGGGGCTTGTCCCATCATTCCCTTTCGGCCGCCGCCACTCCACATCGGGATCCCTCCCGATCCACCTGCCCAACCAGAGCACTCCCCTGCCTTCCCGGTCTCTGCTTGATCCACCCCTACAGCCGCAGCCGCCCGAGCTCGTCTTCTCGTGCCTGTAGCCGTCCGAGCCTCCCCTGGCTCCTCTACCTCGCCTCGTCGTTCGGCGACCGGCCGCTGCCGATGACCACGAGACAGGAGCGCCCGACACCTCCCATGGAGTTCCTTGCAGACTTCCGTCCGCGTCGTCTCGTACCGGACCAACCAGCCCGCAGCTGCCTCCTCCTTCCTTGCGTCTGAGCCCGAGGAGCCCCTGCGCCGTGCTCCTCCCTTGCCCTTGCCTCTGCCGTCTCCAGCACCGCGCCGGCGAGCGCCACCGCCGAAGCTGCTTCGTCCCTTCGCCATCGAGCACCAGCAGAACGAGTCCAGCCGCCCGGAGCTCCTCGACGCCGGCCGGATCCGACGCCCTAGAGACCCGCGCCCCCGCCGGACCTCCTTCCTCCGCGCCAAGTCCGCCCGTCATCCCCTGTTTCGCCTCGGCTCGGCCAAGGAGGACAAGCTGCGCTGCTGCCTTCTTCAGCTCCGCCCGAACGCCAGCGCCTCGCCTCGGCCCTCCTCGACCTCCTTCGCACCGGATCCGTCGCCCTCGTCCATCCACTCGTCGCCGGAGGTCACCGTCATGCCCGGCACCCCTCGCCGGTGAGACCTCGCCGCTGTGCGCCCCGATTCTCTGTATCTCTCTCTCTGGCCGCTCTGACCTCCCCTGCTCTCCATCTTTTCTCTGTGGAATAAAGCAGGTCGCTCCCCTCGTCCAGCTCGAGATCCGGAGGATCCCCGTCGTCAGCCACCTCGAGCCACCCCACGCCAAGTCCCGCTACCGACGCCTCTTGCATCGCGCCCTTGCCTGTGCAGCTGCGCCGCTGCCTGCCTTCGACCCCCACTGCTCGATCCCCTGCTTCAGAAACAAGACGACGAGCGCCCGCCTCGTCCAGCCTCCCCGTTGACCGGTCGCACCTCGTGGCCCAGCTCCAGCCGGCCTCATCCAGATCCGCCAGCCCAAGCCGGCCAGTTTTGGCCCAATGTGAGCAGCCCCCTCTCCTGTGCACTATTGGCCCAGCCTGCATATTCTGCCCGATATGTTTTTTTCCTGGTCCTGCGAATTTAGCTAATTATTCCAGAGTTTGCAGTTTTGCAGAAAAACCCTCAAACATCATACATTTAATAACTCACAAACCGTGCATCACATGTAAATAATTTATATATGTAAAATGCTTAGAATTTTGTGTAGATTAATAATTTGCAACTCTCATCCATGTTTAAAATGTTTAAACTTGCTGTTTGTTTAATTTTGCATAAATAGCATGTTAAAATGATTTATTCCATAACTAATTAACCGTAACTCGGAAGTTAATAAACTTTATATGTAAATGGGGTAGAAAAATGCATAGATTAACTTGGTGCACTATATTTTGCTGTTTAACAACATTAAAATTGTGTTTATGGCAGAACAGTTCCAAATCTAAAATATGCATATGAGGATTTTTCGGAATTGTTGTTTGTTGTTCCGGCCTCATTTAAACTTGCCTAAATAGTTAGTTTACTTATGCTTCACCTCTTGCCATGTTAATCAACATTTAATATTGTTGGGTACATAAACGAGAGTTTTTAACTAAATAATTGATGTGGTGTTTCTCCAATATGCAACTCGTTGCATATTGAGCTCCACTTAATTTGTAGTGTTGTTTGTTGCACTTTGCCATGCCATGGCTAATTAAACCGGACATGCATCATACTTGTTTGTGCATCATGCCATGTGTATGTGGTGGTTGTTTACTATGTTGTTTGTTTCTTTCCGGGTTGCTTCTCTCGTTAGCTTCGGTTTCGTTCCGGAGTTGTGAGGATTCGTTCGACTACGTCCGTTTGTCTTCTTCATGGACTCGTTCTTCTTCCTTGCGGGATCTCAGGCAAGATGACCATACCCTCGAAATCACTTCTATCTTTTCTTGCTAGTTGTTCGCTCTATTGCTATGTCGCGCTACCTACCACTTGCTTATCAAGCCTCCCAAATTGCCATGAACCTCTAACCTTTGTCACCCTTCCTAGCAAACCGTTGTTTGGCTATGTTACCGCTTTTGCTCAGCCCCTCTTATAGCGTTGCTAGTTGCAGGTGAAGATGAAGTTTGTTCCATGTTGGAACATGGATATTTTGGGAATATCACAATATCTCTTATTTAATTAATGCATCTATATATTTGGTAAAGGGTGGAAGGCTCGGCCTTATTCCTGGTGCTTTGTTCCACTCTTGCGTCCCTAGTTTCCGTCATACCGGTGTTATGTTCCTTGATTTTGCGTTCCTTACGCGGTTGGGTGATTTATGGGACCCCCCTGACAGTTCGCTTTGAATAAAACTCCTCCAGCAAGGCCCAACCTTGGTTTTACATTTGCATCACCTAGCCTTTTTTCCCTTGGGAGTCGCGCTCCCGAGGGTCATCTTATTTTACCCCCCCGGGCCAGTGCTCCTCGGAGTGTTGGTCCAAACTAGAGCCACTTGCAGCGCCACCTCGGGGAAACTTGAGGGCTGGTTTTAGTTGTACGTAGTGTTCATCCAGTGTGTCCTGAGAACGAGGTACGTGCGACTCCTATCGGGATTGTCGACACATCGGGCGGCTTTGCTGGTTTTGTTTTACCATCGTCGAAATGTCTTGTAATCGGGATTCCAAGACTGATCGGGTCTTCCCGGGAGAAGGAATATCCTTCTTGACCGTGAGAGCTTATAATGGGCTAAGTTGGGACACCCCTGCAGGGTATTATCTTTCGAAAGCCGTGCCCATGGTTATGTGGCAGATGAGAATTTGTTAATATCCGGTTGTAGAGAACTTGACACTCGACTTAATTAAAACGCATCAACCGCGTGTGTAGCCGTGATGGTCTCTTTTCGGCGGGGTCTGGGAAGTGAACACGGCTCTTGGGTTATGTTTGACGTAAGTAGGAGTTCAGGATCACTTCTTGATCATTACTAGTTGACGGCCGTTCCGTTGCTCCTCTTCTCGCTCTTATTTGCGTATGTTAGCCACCATATATGCTTAGTACTTGCTGCAGCTCCACCTCACTACTCCTTTCCTACCCTTAAGCTTAAATAGTCTTGATCTCGCGGGTGTGAGATTGCTGAGTCCTCGTGACTCACAAATACTTCGAAAACAGTTGCAGGTGCCGATGATACCAGTGCAGATGACGCAACCGAGCTCAAGTGGGAGTTCGACGAGGACCTTGGTCGTTACTATGTTTCGTTTCCTGTTGATCAGTAGTGGAGCCCAGTTGGGACGATCGGGGATCTAGCATTTGGGGTTGTCTTCTTTTATTTTGGTTCCGTAGTCGGACCTATGTGTGTACTCTGATTGATGTATGATTTATTTATGTATTGTGTGAAGTGGCGATTGTAAGCCAACTCTTTATCCCATTCTTGTTCATATACATGGGATTGTGTGAAGATGACCCTTCTTGCAACAAAACCACAATGCGGTTATGCCTCTAAGTCGTGCCTCGACACGTGGGAGATATAGCCGCATCGTGGGTGTTACAAGTTGGTAATCAGAGCCATCCCCGACTTAGGAGCCCCCTGCTTGATCGAATCGCTGTCGTTGTTGAGTCTAAAAAAATGTTTTGAGTCTTAGGATTATATATATCGGAGAGTAGGATTCTTTTTACTCCTCAGTCCCTTCGTCGCTCTGGTGAGGACTCCTGACGTAGATGTTTTGACTCTCCTCTTCCCAAATTTCACTAAAAAAATTTAGGATCACGCGGGTATCTTGGAATCGTTCCGATGGTTTTGTGACGAGAACATTGTTCTTGGTGCCTCCTGACATTTAGGGGTTGTGGCAGTGTCCCGGGGAGTTGAGCTCCGAGGTGTTGTCGTCACAATTTTATCGTTGCAATTCTGGAATACCTAAGTTTCGCCGACATCGAAAATCTCTTTTATGCAGTTGTTGGTGAGATCACCTCGACGCCACCCAGTACTGGGGCGGGAGTTCGGGAGTATTGCCATAACTCGTATAACGGATGCTTTTCGAAGGTTGAGGTAAATGATTTCCGAAGGTTTCTTGGTTATGTGTTGAAGGATGGATACAGCTGGATCTAGGTATTGTTAGTTTGGGTGATATATTTTGTGTCCCTTGTATCCCCAACACCTGATTGCATAACCAGAAAGTTTCGGGAGTTTATAAGTGGGAATTCAAGTAGCTCCTAGGATATCTTTCCGACAGATGCATGATATGAGATTGGGGTTCGACGTCTAGTGGTCCGCCTTTCCACGGTTGGTTTTACAGTGGTCTCGTAGTGTCTTAAAGAGTCCTTGGCTATGCCGACTCGGGGACACTTCGTATGTCATGTGCACTGCCTTGTACATGATGGTGCTGTACGATCAAGCCCGTGTGGGCCCCACCACGAAAACTTCGGACGAAATCTCTATCATATGTTTGTTCCGGCTTATTCTGCAAGCCAAATCCTTTGTTTTGTTTTAATTTGTGGTATTCGAGTTGCTTCAATGTCAAGTGTTGATTCCATACCTTTTTCAAGCGGTGTTCTCATACTTCTATGTGAATACCAATCCTTCTTGATCATCGAGATTGTCATGCAAATTCTTTTCCAACCGACGTGCTCTTTTTCAAGTGGATCCGATCATTTCAACATTCGCGAGATCAATTCTCAATTCTTTGCAACGGTGTTTATTCCATCTGCCCCAATTTGCCTTTGTTTTCCCGCCCTCCCACCCTTTTTCTTCAAGGACTAAGATTTCTTAACCAAGTATCCTTTTTATTGATGGGAAGTCTCTCCATCCTTTTTTTCAATCAATGTTCTGATCCGATGATTTTCCATGAAGATACTAACGAAGCTTCAAGTTCATCATCCTTCGTTGTTATTTGTTTTTCGGTGGTTGAATTCAAGCCTTCAGTGTTGATCACATTCCTTTCCTTGTTTCAAATGCTTTCTCATGCCGGTGCAACTCTTAATCATTCTTCGCATGCTATTCAATTGTTCCGGAGTGCTAAAGATATCCCAAAAGATTCAAGTTTCTATTCGAAATCCTTTCAAGCTATTTCGAGGTCTTACCTTATTCAAGTCATTTAATTTAACCGGCACAATCTTTCTTTTAATCGTTCAACGGTGTATCTTTTGAGTGGGCCCTAACCCACAGGTCTTTTCCCAGGATCTTACCTGACTCTTCTAATTATCCCGGAGCTTCTAAAATTCTTTTCAAAGTTTGACATAAGAATGAATTTTCATCAGTCATATGTCTTTCTCCAAGATCTTTCAAATTTTTTTCATTGTTGATTCAACCTTCCTATTCTTCATGGTTCCGGAGTGCCTCAATAATTCATGGTGGTGTTTCTCATCGTCATTCTCAACATTTGAAGACCGAAGAAGAATTTCTCCTAAATCTTGGTCTGTTCTCTTGAAGATTCATAGTTCTAGCTTATGCCATCCTCTCATAATTGTTTTCGATTGTGAGAATTCTTTTCTTACCCATCCGGAGCATTTCAGAGTTGTTTTCATTTCTTGATCATCCAAAGGCCATCATTTCAGAAGATTCCTTCATTCTAAGTTTTCAGCTTCGTTCTCCAATTATTCTAAATTGATGTCTCTTCATTCATCTCCATATTCTCCCGGTGCATCGTTCAAGTATTCTCTAATCAGCTCGTGATCTCTTCGTTCACTTGTATCTAAATTCTCTCAAGTATCTTTGTTCATTTTCTAATTCTTCCCGATGTTTCTTTATCTTATCTTCGTTGATTTTCAGTTGTTACGGTGGTTCGTTCAAAGATTCCTCTTCCTTTGTTACCGTATCAATTCATTTGTTCTTCCCAAATCCTACCGGTGGTTCGTTGAAGACCTTCCCAAGTTGAGCAATATCTATCTTAATCCTTTCTACGAGAATAAGTAGTATGCCAAATCCGTTGCTTGTCATCAATTTAAACTGGTGAAGGATATGCATAACGTACTTCTTATTATGGCTTCATCCAAGTGATCTAGTTTCTTCTTTCCGGAGTTGTTCATCATGTCACATTTCTCGGTTCGAGAGGCTTCATCTTTTTCTTTTCCGGAGTTCCAAGCTTTCTGCATTATCTCGTCGCGAAGCTTCATCTAATCATTGCAAGGTTTCACCTTGTGTTGTCAACTTCTCTTTCTTTTTATCATCCTTTTATTACCGGAGTTCTTCATGGAGGCTCTACATGGTGGTTCGTCAAGGATTGTTTTCATTCTTCAATTGTTCTTCAAGATTTCTCTCGGAGTTAAGATCCGCCAAGCTATACTCTAAAATAAACATGGTGTTCAACACATGTTTTGTTTTGTGGAGTCCAAGCATTCTTCATCTTGCATTCTAAAGTGCAATTCGTCCTACCTTATCATTTGAGGTGGTGTTATGTCATTCTTGACAATTTGAGTTCGCGTTTCATGATTCACATGTTGTCAAGAATGAGATATTTTAAATCCACCAATCTCTTCGTTGGATTTATCTTGTGTCATGTTTCACCTAAAGCCTTCCCTAAGGAATGTTGCTATTATGGTGCTTATCAATGACCCAAGTTTTCTCCTATCCTCTTGGTGAAAGAAGTTTTTCATCGCCTTGGTGCTCTCACTCAAACCAATGGCTTCCTTTAGTGGCCGTTTCTCACCTCATAATGTTGAGATGTTTCCATAAGCCCACTACAAGCTTATTCTTTTCGTTGTTGGTTTTCCAACAACTCCGTTCAATCCTACTTCGTAAGGATGCTCTTTAAAATTCATTTATGGTAGGAGATGTTGGTTTCATTCTTCGTTCTATTCACTCCAACTATCTAACTATCATGCATTGTTTCCGGAGGCTTTGTGATGTTGCTCTCTTCGACTAATCATCTTGTTTTGTCAAGATCATGTAATTTTTCCTTTCTTATCCGTTTAGCCGGAGTGTCGTGTTTTCATTCGAGTTCTCTCATCTTATCAAATTTTGTCTCCTTCCTCAACAGGAGGGCTGTCTGAAATCTTTCTTACCCCTTGTGCCATTCTTTCATTAGTTACGGAGGCAGTGTGTTGTTAAATTCATCGAGCATCCTCTCATCTTGTCAAGATCATGTTCAATTCCTTCCATTTACAGTCGGAGTGCTGTCCAAATTATATCATTCTTATTCTTTCTTTATCTTGTTTCAACCGGAGTGTTGTGTCTATCATTCCTCTTCTAACCGGAGTCTCATCCAAGTGCTTTCATTTTGCCAAGTTCATATTATATCCCTCCCATTTTCCAACCGGAGCGTTAGCGTAATTGATCCTTATCGTTCCTTGTATATCTCGTTTCAACCGGAGTGCTTGCATGTACTTCTCGTCCATTGTTCTCGTCATTCATAGCTTTGCAAACTCCAAGGTTCACAGGGAGTTCCTTGTTTCTCTTTTCTACCGGTGTGCTTTCATATTCCTTTTGATCCGTTAAGCTCTTGTTTCATGTCCTTCAACCTACAAGGTTCTCGCAATGTCCCTTGTTCCTCTTGCTGAACGGAGTGTTTTAAATTTTGTTCACCTCCGTTGAGTCATTTCCTCAAGCTTTGCGACCTCTCAAGGTTTTTTTTGGTTTCACTCGTTTGTCAAGAAGCAACTTTGTTTTACCTCTTCCTCTTCCGTTTCTCTCCGGTGTCATCCAAGATCTCGGGACGAGATCCTCTTGTAGTGGTGGAGTGTTGTAACGCCCCGATACCGATGCTCCAGATGCGTTCCATGTTTTGCTTGTCAGCTCTGTTATTTATTTGTTTGTTGCTTTCATCATCGCATCATTCGCATTGCATCGGCACTCTATTGCCGTCATTGTTTTCAAACTTGCATCCCCTAGTAGTTCCCGCGCCCCCCTTGCTTTCGTTGACCGTTTCAGACCTATCGAATTTTCGCTTCCCTCTTGACCGTCACCGCCTAACCCCTCCTTGCGCAGTGCATAGACCCCTCGCGCGCATCCGAAAAATGTCCCGAACCGGACTATCGTTACCGTTGGGTTCGGATCATCCCCTAACATCTATAAAATATCTCCGTTTTGTTATTTGGACTCCCTACCTATTTTTCTCAGCCGTTCGATTATGATCGTAGGGATGAGGTATCCCCTAACCTAAATTCATCTGATATAAATATTAGTCTAACCCTAGATCCTAGGGGCTTGTCCCATCATTCCCATTCGGCCGCCGCCACTCCACATCGGGATCCCTCCCGATCCACTTGCCCAACCAGAGCACTCCCCTGCCTTCCCGGTCTCTGCTTGATCCACCCCTACAGCCGCAGCCACCCGAGCTCGTCTTCTCGTGCCTGTAGCCGTCCGAGCCTCCCCTGGCTCCTCTACCTCGCCTCGTCGTTCGGCGACCGGCGCCGCTGCCGATGACCACGAGACAGGAGCGCCCGACGCCTCCCATGGAGTTCCTTGCAGACTTCCGTCCGCGTCGTCTCGTACCGGACCAACCAGCCCGCAGCTGCCTCCTCCTTCCTTGCGTCTGAACCCGAGGAGCCCCTGCGTCGTGCTCCTCCCTTGCCCTTGCCTCTGCCGTCTCCAGCACCGTGCCGGCGAGCGCCACCGCCGAAGCTGCTTCGTCCCTTCGCCATCGAGCACCAGCAGAACGAGTCCAGCCGCCCGGAGCTCCTCGACGCCGGCCAGATCCGACACCCTAGAGACCCGCGCCCCCGCCGGACCTCCTTCCTCCGCGCAAAGTCTGCCCGTCATCCCCTGTTTCGCCTCGGCTCGGCCAAGGAGGACAAGCTGCGCTGCTGCCTTCTTCAGCTCCGCCCGAACGCCAGCGCCTCGCCTCGGCCCTCCTCGACCTCCTTCGCACCGGATCCGTCCCCCACGTCCATCCACTCGTCGCCGGAGGTCACCGTCATGCCCGGCACCCCTCGCCGGTGAGACCTCGCCGCTGTGCGCCCCGATTCTCTCTCTCTCTCTGGCCGCTCTGACCTCCCCTGCTCTCCATCTTTTCTCTGTGGAATAAAGCAGGTCGCTCCCCTCGTCCAGCTCGAGATCCGGAGGATCCCCGTCGTCAGCCACCTCGAGCCACCCCACGCCAAGTCCCGCTGCCGACGCCTCCTGCATCGCGCCCTTGCCTGTGCAGCTGCGCCGCTGCCTGCCTTCGACCCCCACTGCTCGATCCCCTGCTTCAGAAACAAGACGACGAGCGCCCGCCTCGTCCAGCCTCCCCGTTGACCGGTCGCACCTCGTGGCCCAGCTCCAGCCGGCCTCGTCCAGATCCGCCAGCCCAAGCCGGCCAGTTTTGGCCCAATGTGAGCAGCCCCCTCTCCTGTGCACTATTGGCCCAGCCTGCATATTCTGCCCGATATGTTTTTTTCCTGGTCCTGCGAATTTAGCTAATTATTCCAGAGTTTGCAGTTTTGCAGAAAAACCCTCAAACATCATGCATTTAATAACTCACAAACCGTGCATCACATGTAAATAATTTATATATGTAAAATGCTTAGAATTTTATGTAGATTAATAATTTGCAACTCTCATCCATGTTTAAAATGTTTAAACTTGCTGTTTGTTTAATTTTGCATAAATAGCATGTTAAAATGATTTATTCCATAACTAATTAACCGTAACTCGGAAGTTAATAAACTTTATATGTAAATGGGGTATAAAAATGCATAGATTAACTTGGTGCACTTTATTTTGCTGTTTAACAACATTAAAATTGTGTTTATGGCAGAACAGTTCCAAATCTAAAATTTGCATATGAGGATTTTCCGGAATTGTTGTTTGTTGTTCCGGCCTCATTTAAACTTGCCTAAATAGTTAGTTTACTTATGCTTCACCTCTTGCCATGTTAATCAACATTTAATATTGTTGGGTACATAAACGAGAGTTTTTAACTAAATAATTGATGTGGTGTTTCTCCAATATGCAACTGCATATTGAGCTCCACTTAATTTGTAGTGTTGTTTGTTGCACTTTGCCATGCCATGGCTAATTAAACCGGACATGCATCATACTTGTTTGTGCATCATGCCATGTGTATGTGGTGGTTGTTTACTATGTTGTTTGTTTCTTTCCGGGTTGCTTCTCTCGTTAGCTTCGGTTTCGTTCCGGAGTTGTGAGGATTCGTTCGACTACGTCCGTTTGTCTTCTTCATGGACTCGTTCTTCTTCCTTGCGGGATCTCAGGCAAGATGACCATACCCTCGAAATCACTTCTATCTTTGCTTGCTAGTTGTTCGCTCTATTGCTATGTCGCGCTACCTACCACTTGCTTATCAAGCCTCCCAAATTGCCATGAACCTCTAACCTTTGTCACCCTTCCTAGCAAACCGTTGTTTGGCTATGTTACCGCTTTTGCCAAGCCCCTCTTATAGCGTTGCTAGTTGCAGGTGAAGATGAAGTTTGTTCCATGTTGGAACATGGATATTTTGGGAATATCACAATATCTCTTATTTAATTAATGCATCTATATATTTGGTAAAGGGTGGAAGGCTCGGCCTTATGCCTGGTGTTTTGTTCCACTCTTGCCGCCCTAGTTTCCGTCATACCGGTGTTATGTTCCTTGATTTTGCGTTCCTTACGCGGTTGGGTGATTTATGGGACCCCCCTGACAGTTCGCTTTGAATAAAACTCCTCCAGCAAGGCCCAACCTTGGTTTTACATTTGCATCACCTAGCCTTTTTTCCCTTGGGAGTCACGCTCCCGAGGGTCATCTTATTTTACCCCCCCGGGCCAGTGCTCCTCAGAGTGTTGGTCCAAACTAGATCCACTTGCAGCGCCACCTCGGGGAAACTTGAGGGCTGGTTTTAGTTGTATGTAGTGTTCATTTTTTGTGTCCTGAGAACGAGGTACGTGAGACTCCTATCGGGATTGTCGACACATCGGGCGGCTTTGCTGGTTTTGTTTGACCATCGTCGAAATGTCTTGTAACCGGGATTCCGAGACTGATCGGGTCTTCCCGGGAGAAGGAATATCCTTCGTTGACCGTGAGAGCTTATAATGGGCTAAGTTGGGACACCCCTGCAGGGTATTATCTTTCGAAAGCCGTGCCCATGGTTATGTGGCAGATGAGAATTTGTTAATATCCGGTTGTAGAGAACTTGACACTCGACTTAATTAAAACGCATCAACCGCGTGTGTAGCCGTGATGGTCTCTTTTCGGCGGGGTCTGGGAAGTGAACACGGCTCTTGGGTTATGTTTGACGTAAGTAGGAGTTCAGGATCACTTCTTGATCATTACTAGTTGACGACCGTTCCGTTGCTCCTCTTCTCGCTCTTATTTGCGTATGTTAGCCACCATATATGCTTAGTACTTGTTGCAGCTCCACCTCACTACTCCTTTCCTACCCTTAAGCTTAAATAGTCTTGATCTCGCGGGTGTGAGATTGCTGAGTCCTCGTGACTCACAGATACTTCCAAAACAGTTGCAGGTGCCGATGATACCAGTGCAGATGACGCAACCGAGCTCAAGTGGGAGTTCGACGAGGACCTTGGTCGTTACTATGTTTCGTTTCCTGTTGATCAGTAGTGGAGCCCAGTTGGGACGATCGGGGATCTAGCATTTGGGATTGTCTTCTTTTATTTTGGTTCTGTAGTCGGACCTATGTGTGTACTCTGATTGATGTATGATTTATTTATGTATTGTGTGAAGTGGCGATTGTAAGCCAACTCTTTATCCCATTCTTGTTCATTACATGGGATTGTGTGAAGATGACCCTTCTTGCGACAAAACCACAATGCGGTTATGCCTCTATGTCGTGCCTCGACACGTAGGAGATATAGCCGCATCGTGGGTGTTACAAGTCTTCAGAGCAGAACCCAGTCGAGTCTCCCCTTCACCGGTAGGGTGGTCAACCTCGACCTCCTCAAATCCCTCCGTTATTTCATCCACCATCACAGCAGCATATCCTTCTGGAATCGGACGGCAGTGAAAAGTTGCGCCGGGTTCAGGAGGTGCAACAGAGCCGACAGCCGCCTTGTCTTTGAAGTTCTGCCATTGCGTCATAAGGTGGCAATCTTGAGACTCCGTGATAGCATCCACGGGGTAGCTAGCAGGAGCCGTGAAGACAGACTCCTAAAGCAGCTCGGTGGAAGCCACGCTGCTTCTCCGCTGAGATGGCGGGGTAGCTTTGGCAGGTCGCTTCCTGTGAACTGCATTGCGTTCCTCTAGCGCGTGTACCCTTGCGTGCAGCGCCTGCAGTTGGTTCTGCTCCACTTTCCTCTTCCTCTCCCGGCCTTTGTAACCGCCTGCATCGGGAAACCCAGCCTTCCACGAAACGGAGCCTGGCGTGCCTCGTGTCCTTCCAGGGTGCTCAGGATTCCCGAGGGCCATTGTGAGCTCGTCGTTCTCTCTGTCAGGAACGAACGTCCCTTGCTGCGCTGCGGCGATATGCTCCCGAAGCTTCGTGACGGGTATTCGCAGTTGCTCATTTGTCCAAACGCACTTCCCTGTTTCAGGGTCCAAGGTTCCCCCAACCCTGAAGAACCAAGTCCTTGAACGGTCTGGCCAGTGCAATGTCTCTGGTTCGACCCCTTTATCAAGCAGGTCATTCTCAGCCTTCTCCCAAAACGGCCAGGCTTTGAGGTAGCCACCTGACCCCGTGCGCTGGTGCTGCTCCTTCTTCGCAACATTTTTCTTATTTGTCGCTGACATCTTCTTACTCTTGTTCGATGGCTTGTGGGCCACAAATGCGTCCCAGTGATCTCTTATCTTCTCATATCGGCCGGTGAATTATGGAGTTGATTTCAGCTCATTCTTCCACCTCCTGAATAGATCCGCCATCTTCTTAAGAGCATGCGCCTTGACCAATGGCTCTATAATTGGCTTCTCTGGATCCTCCTCTGGCGGTAGGGTGAAATTTGCCTTCAGCTCGGTCCAAATATCATCTTTCTGCCTATCGTTGACATAGGACACATGAGGGTCTTCCTTCTTAGGCTTATACCATCGGTGGATGCTGATTGGTATCATGTCCCTAACAAGAACCCCGCACTGGGCAGAAAATGCTTCCTTGGTCCGGATGGGTTCAATCGGTTGGCCATCACGCGCGATTGCTGTGATCGTGAACCTTTCATCCTGGCGCAACCTTTTCTTCGGGCCTCGTCTTGTTACCGAAGTTTGGCTCGATCCGGAGGGCTAGAAAAGAAGAAAGAAGAGAGTTAATATGTGTACATACCAAAACAATTAATGCATCAATTAGCTGGTCAGCACAGGATTAATTAATATATATACCTGGCCGGACTCCATTCGGTCATCGGAGCCGTCATCACGGTGTCCTTCTTCCACCGGCATTCCGTCACCGGAGCCATCATAATCATGTCCCTCCTCCTCCATTGTTCGATCACCGTAGCCTGCTTCACCCTCTCCTTCCGGACCATCGGTGGCGTTGAGATACGACATGACATCACCTCCACCGAGGATTATGTCCCCCAACACCTGTTCTGCTTCCAAGTCTCGGTGCTCCATAGTTTCTGCAAATATTACAACAAGGCAATTAATATACAAACATGACAGATGGATATATTAGTGGCAAACGTAGACCTAGCTAGCTAATCACAACAAGGAATCATATTAGTGGCCTCAACGCTTCTACGGTTGGGGTGGCCTCAGCAACGCTTCTAGGGTTTTGAGGTGGCCTCGACGACAACGCTATTTTAACTTGGTAAATTTGGGTGGCCTCGGCGATGCTTCTAGGGTTTGTGGTGGCCTCGGCAATGCTTCTAGGTTTTGGGGTGGCCTCGATGACAACGCTCTTTTAACTTGGTAAATTTGGGTGGCCTCGGCAATGCTTGTAGGATTTGGGCCAGACCGACAAGGGATTTAACAAAATGGCTCCATTCTGGATGTGCAGAAAATGGTCCATATTTTTCCTGATCTCATCTACCCTTCTATATATATGTCACGTTGTCTAGTGTCAAAGAATTCAAGAAAACCATGACTTCATCATTAGCCGGAAATGACAGGCGCATAACGGTACGAAGCTCTTCAAAGTTGTTTTGGAACGTAGTTCCCGATAGAATAATTTGCTTTTTGGTACAATTTCAGCAAGAGCCTTCCGAATATCGCTATTTGGAAGACCTTTGCTGAAATTCGTACCAAAAGGCGAATTATTCTATCAGGAACTCCGTTCCAAAACAACTTTGAAGAGCTTCATAGCATCATAAGCCTGTTACTTCCGGCAAATGATGAAGCCACTGATTTCTTCAATACTTTGACAGACAACGTGACATATAGAAGAATATATATATATATATATATATATATGAGATCAGAAAAAAATTGGATCAACTTGTGCACATCCATAATGGGGGCATTCTTGATAAATCTGGACCCTCGAGCCCTCGACGACCCTCGACCCTCGACCCCTCGGCGACCCTCGACCCTCTACACTAGTTCCCGACCCTCAACCGCTCGGCGATCCACGACCCTCTACCCTAGTTCCCGACCCTCGACCCCCTCATGTCACGTTTGTCTAGTGTCAAAGGATTCAACAAAACCATGTCTTCATCATTAGGCGAAAGTAACTGGCGCATGATGGTACGAAGCTCTCCAAAGTTATTTTGGAACAGAGTCCGAGATAGGATAATTCGCTTTTTGGTACAAAGTTCAGCAAGAGCCTTCCGAATATCGCTATTTGGAAGGCCTTTGTTGAAATTCGTACCAAAAGGCGAATTATCCTATCCGGGACTCTGTTCCAGAATAACTTTGGAGAACTTCGTACCATCATGCCCCGGTTACTTCCGGCTAATGATGAAGCCATGCATTTCTTCAATACTTTGACACAAGGAAACCTCTCGACCCCTCAGCGATCCTCGAGAGTTGGTCGAGCGAGAGGGGGTTGATCGACGTCCCCCCCTGACCCTCGACCCTCTACCCTAGTTCCCGACGCTCGACCGCTCGGCGATCCTCGGAGAGTTGGTCGAGCGAGAGGGGGTTGATCGAAGCTCGAAGAAGAAAAAATAGAAGAACAAAAAAAAGAGGAGAAGAAGAAAAAAAATAGAATTATTCTATTTTTTCTTCTTCTCCTCTATTCCTTCTTCTTCTCCTATTTTTTCTTCTTCTCCTCTATTCCTTCTTCTGATTTTTCCTTATTTTCCTTTTTCCTCTCCACTAACCTAAAATGCACTAACAACAACTAACCTAAAATGCACTATAAATAAACTAACCTAAAATGACTAACCTAAATCAACTAACTCAACATATGAAGAAGGAAATGTCATCGGAGAGGGGGTATATCGACCCCCCCCACCTCATGTATCCACATACATACATCTATACATACATACATCCATCTATGGGTCATCATTGGAAAAAAATGCATACATCCATGGATCATCATTTCTCATATATATCCATCTATAGCCACATACATATATAAATGGAAAAAATGCTATGAACAAAAATACATATATGAACAAAAATACACATATACTTGGTAAATATTCTATGAACATCATTTCTCATATATATCAATGCATACATCCATGGATCATCATTGCTCATATATCCATAGTCATATATAAAAACTTTGTATATATGAACAAAAAACTTTATATGAATAAAAAACATTTTTGACATATTTAGCATATTCTAAATTTTCCTAACTCTATTACAACCAGAAAAATTACTCCAACTTCATGACAGCCCACACTCCATTTCACCAAAAACCTTCTGATCCATAGTTCAAATTTTTCAAATTTCATTCAAATGAAATTTGAATCACATTCAAAGTACTTGTTGAAAACCTTTTCTAAACCACTCCAGAAATTCTGAAATTTTTCCATCGCCTTTGTCTTGCATCAGTACCTCACCACAAAAAATTTAGAAATTCCAAAAATGCCCAAAGCCATCTAGCATTTCATCAAACTCCTTCTATATGCACTGTTCATATCTGTAAAAAAATTCAGAAATTTCATAAAAGTGGACAGCGCGTTGCTGTTGCTCCACTCCTTCTCCTCTCCTTCTGATCTTCAATGCATCGGGGTCGGCGGCGACCATGGAGCAGGGGTAGAGCAAGGGGCGCTCGGGTGCAAGAGCGGCGCTTGGGACCATGGGAAAGGAGGGCTCACTTCGAGGGGGTGGCGATGGCTGGAGTCCGGCGACGAGGACGGCGGGCTCAGGGCGGCACGCGGTGACTGATAACCCACAAGTATAGGGGATCGCAACAGTTTTCGAGGGTAGAGTATTCAACCCAAATTTATTGATTCGACACAAGGGGAGCCAAAGAATATTCTCAAGTATTAGCAGTTGAGTTGTCAATTAAACCACACCTGTAAGACTTAATATCTGCAGCAAAATATTTAGTAGCAAAGTAGTATGGAAGTAACGGTAGCAGTGGCAAAAGCGACAATAGCAGTTTTGTAGTAATTGTAACAGTGGCAACGGAAAAGTAACTAAGCGGAGATCAATATGTGAAAAGCTCGTAGGCATTGGATCGGTGATGGAGAATTATGTCGGATGCGATTCCTCATGCAACAGTTATAACATAGGGTGACACAGAACTAGCTCCAGTTCATCAATGTAATGTAGGCATGTATTCCGAATATAGTCATACGTGCTTATGGAAAAGAACTTGCATGACATCTTTTGTCCTACCCTCCCGTGGCAGCCGGGTCCTATTGGAAACTAAGGGATATTAAGGCCTCCTTTTAATAGAGTATCGGACCAAAGCATTAACACTTAGTGAATACATGAACTCCTCAAACTACGGTCATCACCGGGAGTGGTCCCGATTATTGTCACTTCGGGGTTGCCGGATCATAACACATAGTAGGTGACTATTGACTTGCAAGTAGGATCAAGAACTCACATATATTCATGAAAACATAATAGGTTCAGATCTGAAATCATGGCACTCGGGCCCTAGTGACAAACATTAAGCATAGCAAAGTCATAGCAACATCAATCTCAGAACATAATGGATACTAGGGATCAAACGCTAACAAAACTAACTCGGTTACATGATAAATCTCATCCAACCCATCACCGTCCAGCAAGCCTACGATGGAATTACTCACGCACGGCAGTGAGCATCATGAAATTGGTGATGGAGGAAGGTTGATGATGACGATGGCGACGGATTCCCCTCTCCGGAGCCCCGAACGGACTCCAGATCAGCCCTCCCAAGAGAGATTAGGGCTTGGCGGCGGCTCCGTATCGTAAAACGCGATGAATCCTTCTCTCTGATTGTTTTCTCCCCGAACATGAATATACAGAGTTGGAGTTGATGTCGGTGGAGCTTCAGGGGGCCCACGAGGCAGGGGGCGCGCCCCCCACCCTCGTGGACAGAGTGTGGGCCCCCTGGTGTTGATTCTTTCGCCAGTATTTTTTATTAATTCCAAAAATATTCTCCGTGAAGTTTCAGGTCATTTCGAGAACTTCTATTTCTGCACAAAAATAACACCATGGCAATTCTGCTGAAAACAACATCAGTCCGGATTAGTTCCATTCAAATCATACAAGTTAGAGTCCAAAACAAGGGCTAAAGTGTTTGGAAAAGTAGATACGATGGAGACATATCAGTGACGGGGACGACGGGCTCGGGGCGGCACGGGGCGACGGGGACGAGGAGGCGGGCTCGGGGAGGCACGCGGCGACGGGGATGACGACGGCGGGCTCGGGGATGCCGGGGACGAGGACGGCGCGGTCTCGGGGAGGCGACGACGCAGTCCGGAGGGCTCGGCGGCGACAAGGATGAGGAGCAGCCTGGCGGCGCCGTCGGAGGAGAGGACGAGGAGATCGATCGAACTGAATGAAAATTTCGAAGTGTTTGCTTATATAGACGAAGCATTGGTCCCGGTTCGTGGCACCAACCGGGACCAATGCCCCCCATTGGTCCCGGTTCATGCCACCAACCGAGACCAAAGGTCTCTTTTCAGCAACCCAAAGGGCGGGAAACAGAGACCTTTGGTCC
>NC_057808.1:409349809-409400982 GCF_018294505.1 Triticum aestivum
GACCTTTGGTCCCGGTTGGTGGCACCAACCGGGACTAAAGGGGGGCATTGGTCCCGGTTGGTACCAGGAACCGGTACCAATGCACCCCTTTCGTCCCGGTTGGTGGCACCAACCGGGACCAAAGGCCTTGCGCTGGCGCGGTGCGGTGGGATGTTTAGTCCCACCTCGCTAGTTGAGAGAGCTCGAGAGTGGTTTATAAGCGTTGTTGCGCCCACCCTCTCGAGCTCCTCTGAACTGCAGGCTTTCGGGCCTACTCTAGCACTCCTTGCCCGTGGGCCTACTGGGCCTGCTGCGGGCCTGAATCCTGGCCCATGGTTGGGTTTCTAGTCGTATTCAGGCCGTGGTGGCCTAGTAGGTGGCATTTTTTAAATTTTTTTCCAGTTTTTTGCTTTATTTATTTTGTTTTGTTTCTACTTACAACAAAATACTTACTGTTGCTATTTTTATTTATTTTATTAAAGTTTATTTTATTTTATTTTATTTCTACTTATTTATTAAAGTTTATTTTGTTTCTACTTATTTATTTTATTTTGTTTCTAGTTATTTATTTTATTTTCTTTTTTGCTTTTTTATTTATTTATGAAAAATCTTTTTGCTTATAATGTTTTGAACAGAAAATACTTTGATAATTTTAGTTGCATAAATTTTATATAATTTTAGTTTCAATAATGCTAGAGGTTTATAAAAGCTTTTTAGTTGATTCGTTTTGCTATTAGAGTTTCGTTAAAGTTTTCTAGTTCATTCTTTTTTATATTAGAGTTTCATTAAAGTTTTCTAGTTCATTCTTTTAGTTTATTATTTTTGCTATTAGAGTTTCATAAAAGTTTTCCAGTTCATTCTTTTTTAATCAGTTCATTCTTTGAGCTAAATGACCCTGAAATTGAAAAGCACTTCAGATGAACTCTGAAGAGGTTGAAAATTGGCATGGTATCATCATTTCACCCACATAGCATGTGCTAAAAAGTTGAGAGGGTTACGGCAAAAACTGGATGCACTTCGTGTACAAAATGGACAATCTCTTTCGAAGTATCAGGGTTTCGGACGAAAACTCATCTGTTACAAAGGGAATTCATTTTTTGAACTTTTTTGGACTCCAGACTTTTTGTGTGTTCAAAATGCACCATTCAAAGCCACATCATCAATTTTCAACCCTTTCTGACTTCATTTGTTATTTTTCATGCATCTACTGATTTTTTTGAGCTAAATGACCCTGAATTTGAAAAGCACTTCAAATGAACTCTGAAGAGGTTGAAAATTGGCATGGTATCATCATTTCACCCACATAGCATGTGCTAAAAGGTTGAGAGGGTTACGGAAAAAACTGGATGCACTTCATGTACAAAATGGACAATCTCTTTCGAAGTATCAGGGTTTCGGACGAAAACTCATCTGTTACAAAGGGATTTCATTTTTTTGAACTTATTTGAACTCCAGACTTTTTGTGTGTTCAAAATGAACCATTCAAAGCCACATCGGCAATTTTCAACCCTTTCTGACTTCATCTGTTATTTTTCATGCATTTACTGATTTTTTGAGATAAATGGCCCTGAAATTGAAAAGCACTTCAAATGAACTCTGAAGAGGTTGAAAATTGGCATGGTATCATCATTTCACCCACATAGCATGTGCTAAAAAGTTGAGAGGGTCAGCAAAACTGGATGCACTTCGTGTACAAAATGGACAATCTCTTTTGAAGTATCTGTTACAAAGGGATTTCATTTTTTTGAACTTATTTGAACTCCAGACTTTTTGTATGTTCAAAATGAACCATTCAAAGCCACATCATGAATTTTCTACCCTTTCTGACTTCATCTGTCTTCACTTTTTCTTCGCTTGTGTCCTTTGCTTACTGCGCCGTAACCATGGATATTCTTCATCGCTTAGTAGGGTGCTTGTGTCAGCCTTGACTTTGAAGGGAGGAATTTCATGAAACTTTTCATAATCTTCAGACATGTCTGTCTTGCCCTCCAATCCCAAGATGTCTCTTTTTCCTGAAAGAACTATGTGGCGCTTTGGCTCATCGTATGATGTATTCGCTTCCTTATCTTTTCTTTTTCTCGGTTTGGTAGACATGCCTTCACATAGAAAACCTGCGCCACATCATTGGCTAGGACGAATGGTTCGTCTGTGTACCCAAGATTGTTCAGATCCACTGTTGTCATTCCGTACTGTGGGTCTACCTGTACCCTACCTCCTGACAAATTGACCCATTTGCACTTAAACAAAGGGACCTTAAAATCATGTCCGTAGCCAGGTTCCCATATGTCCACTATGTAACCATAATATGTGTCCTTTCCCCTCTTGGTTGCTGCATCAAAGCGAACGCTGCTGTTTTGGTTGGTGCTCTTGTGATCTTGGGCGATCATGTAAAATGTATTCCCATTTATCTCGTATCCTTTGTAAGTCAATACAGTCGAAGATGGTCCCCTGGACAATGAGTACAGCTCATCACAAACAGTGTTGTCACCTCTGAGACGTGTTTCCAACCAACTGCCGAAAGTCCTGATGTGTTCACATGTAATCCAGTTGTCACACTACTCCGGGTGTTTGGAGCGCAGACTGTTGTTGTGTTCATCAACATACGGGGTCACCAAGGTAGAGTTCTATAGAACTGTGTAGTGTGCTTGAGACCAAGAATGTTCGTCCTTGCATATTATTGAGTGCCCTCCAAGCGTGCCTTTTCCAGTCAGTCTCCCCTCATACCGCGATTTAGGGAGACCAATCTTATTAAGCCCAGGAATGAAGTCAACACAAAATCCAATGACATCCTCTGTTTGATGGCCCATGGAGATGCTTCCTTCTGGCCTAGCGCAGTTACGGACATATTTCTTTAGGACTCCCATGAACCTCTCAAAGGGGAACATATTGTGTAGAAATACGGGGCCCAGAATGACAATCTTGTCGAGTAGATGAACTAGGACGTGCGTCATGATATTGAAGAAGGATGGTGGGAATACCAGCTCGAAACTGATAAGACATTGCGCAAAATCACTCCTTAACCTTGGTATGATTTCTGGATCGATCACCTTCTGAGAGATTGCATTGAGGAATGCACATAGCTTCACAATGGCTAATCAGACGTTTTCCGATAGAAGCCCCCTCAATGCAACCGGAAGTAGTTGCGTCATAATCACGTGTCAGTCATGACACTTTAGGTTCTGGAACTTTTCCTCTGGCATATTTATTATTCCCTTTATATTCGACGAGAAGCCTGACGGGACCTTCATACTGAGCATGCATTCAAAGAAGATTTCATTCTTTTCTTTGGTAAGAGCGTAGCTGGCAGGACCTTCATACTGCTTTGGAGGCATGCCGTCTTTTTCGTGCAAACGTTGCAGGTCCTCCCGTGCCTCCGGTGTATCTTTTGTCTTCCCATACACGCCCAAGAAGCCTAGCAGGTTCACGCAAAGGTTCTTCGTCACGTGCATCACGTCGATTGAAGAGCGGACCTCTAGATCTTTCCAGTAAGGTAGGTCCCAAAATATAGGTTTCTTCTTCCACATGGGTGCGCGTCATTCAGAACAGATAGTCCGCCGGGACCCTTTCCAAAGATTACGTGTAAATCATTGACCATAGCAAGTACGTGATCACCGGTACGCATGGCGGGCTTATTCCGGTGTTCTGCCTTGCCTTTGAAATGCTTGCCTTTCTTTCGACATCGATGGTTGGTCGGAAGAAATCGACGATGGCCCAGGTACACATTCTTCCTGCATTTGTCCAAGTATATATACTTTTGATGTCAGCTAAAAAGTGCGTGCATGCGTGGTATCCCTTGTTTGTTTGTCCAGAAAGGTTACTGAGAGCGGGCCAATCATTGATGGTTACAAACAGCAATGCGTGCAGGTTAAATTCCTCCTGTTTGTGCTCATCCCACACACGTACACCGTTTCCATTCCACAGCTATAAAAGTTCTTCAAATAATGGCCTTAGGTACACATCAATGTCATTGCCGGGTTGCTTAGGGCTTTGGATGAGAACTGGCATCATAATGAACTTCAGCTTCATGCACATCCAAGGAGGAAGGTTATACATACATAGAGTCACGGGCCAGGTGCTGTGATTGCTGCTCTGCTCTCCGAAAGGATTAATGCCATCCGTGCTTAAACCAAACCATACTATCCTTGGGTCACCTGCAAACTCAGCCCGGTACTTTCTCTCAATTTTTCTCCACTACGACCGGTCAGCGGGTGCTCTCAACTTCCCATCTTTCTTACGGTCCTCTCTGTGCCATCGCATCAACTTGGCATGCTCTTCGTTTCTGAACAGATGTTTCAACCGTGGTATTATAGGAGCATACCACATCACCTTCGCAGGAACCCTCTTCCTTGGGGGCTCGCCATCAACATCACCAGGGTCATCTTGTCTGATCTTATACCGCAATGCACCGCATACCGGGCATGCGTTCAAATCCTCGTACACACCGCGGTAGAGGATGCAGTCATTAGGGCATGCATGTATCTTCTGCACCTCCAATCCTAGAGGGCATGCGACCTTCTTTGCCGCGTACGTACTGTCGGGCAATTTGTTATCCTTTGGAAGCTTCTTCTTCAATATTTTCAGTAGCTTCTCAAATCCTTTGTCAGGCACAGCATTCTCTGCCTTCCACTGTAGCAATTCCAGTACGATACCGAGCTTTGTGTTGCCATCTTCGCAATTGGGGTACAACCCTTTTTTGTGATCGTCTAACATGCGATCGAACTTCAGCTTCTCCTTTTGACTTTCGCACTGTCTCCTTGCATCAACAATGACCCGGCGGAGATCATCATCGGGCACAATATCGTCTGGTTCCTCTTGATCTTCAGCAGCTTCCCCCGTTGCAGCATCATCGTATTCCGGGGCACATAGTTGTCATCGTCCTCTTCTTCTTCGCTGTCTTCCATCATAACCCCTATTTCTCCGTGCCTGGTCCAAACATTATAGTGTGGCATGAAACCCTTATAAAGCAGGTGGCTGTGAAGGATTTTTCGGTCAGAGTAAGACTTCGTATTCCCACATATAGGGCATGGACAACACATAAAACCATTCTGCTTGTTTGCCCCAGCCACTTCGAGAAAATTATGCACGCCCTTAACGTACTCGGAGGTGTGTCTGTCACCGTACATCCATTGCCGGTTCATCTGTGTGCATTATATATAATTAAGTGTGTCAAAAACCATTACAGAACATCACCAATAGATAAGTGACCAAATTAATAGAAGTTCATCATCACATTAAAACCAAAGTACATACATAGTTCTCATTGAACAACATATAGCTCTCCAGAGCATCTAATTAAACCATACATTGAAACTATGTAAAACATTTCAATGCAACAACAAATGCGATCATAATCGCAACCAAGGTATCAACTGATCCAACGGCATAATGATACCAAGCCTCGGTATGAATGGCATATTTTCTAATCTTTCTAATCTTCAAACGCATTGCGTCCATCTTAATCTTGTGATCATCGACGCCATCTGCAACATGCAACTCCAATATCATCTTCTCCTCCTCATTTTTTTTAATTTTTTCCTTTAAGTAATTGTTTTATTCTTCAACTAAATTTAACCTCTCGACAATAGGGTCGGTTGGAATTTCCGGTTCACATACCTCCTAGATAAATAAAATCTATGTCACGTTGGTCGGCATAATTGTCATAAACAATAAATGAACCAAATAGTTATAAAAGCTAATATATACCACATCTGAATCATAGACAGGACGAGGGCCGATGGGGGCGGATACCAAAACCATCGCACTATATAATAACAAGCAATAATAAAAGTAAGAAAATTAGACAAGTATCTATCTAAAGTAAGAATTTTTTTCTTTCAGAAAGAAGATAAGAACAAGAGGCTCACCACGGTGGTGCCGGCGACGAGATCGGCGCGGGCGATTGACGGCGGTGAAGACGGGGACGGGACGTGATGGACCGCTAAACCTAGACAAATCTCAGGGAAAATGGAGCTTGGAGGTTGAGCTTCGAGAGGAGAAAGCTTAGATAGTGTGGCTCAGGAATTTCATCGAACACCTCATGTGCATAGGAGGTGAGCTAGAGCACCAAAAAGCTCTCCCATCGCCGGCCAGAAAAAACAGAGCAGTGTGGAGTGCTCTGATGCGGCGATGGGGTATATATAGGCAACTCATTGGTCCCGTTCGTGGTTGGTACCGGGACTAAAGGCCCCCCTTCTGTCCCGGTTCCAGCCATGAACCGGGACCAATGGTTGTGGGCCAGGAGCGAGGACCATTGGTCCCAGTTCGTGCCTGGAACCGGGATAAATGGGTCAGACGAACTGGGACAAATTCCCCACGAGGCCCGGCCGGCCCCCTAGGCGCACGAACCGGGACGTATGCCCCCCATGGTGTTGGAAATATGCCCTAAAGGCAATAATAAATGGTTATTATTATATTTCTTTGTTCATGATAATCGTCTATTATTCATGCTATAATTGTATTGTCCGGAAATCGTAATACATGTGTGAATACATAGACCACAACGTGTCCCTAGTAAGCCTCTAGTTGACTAGCTCGTTGATCAACAGATAGTCATGGTTTCCTGACTATGGACATTGGATGTCATTGATAACGGGATCACATCATTAGGAGAATGATGTGATGGACAAGACCCAATCCTAAGCATAGCATAAAAGATCGTCTAGTTTCGTTTGCTAGAGCTTTTCCAATGTCAAGTATCTTTTCCTTAGACCATGAGATCGTGCAACTCCCGGATACCGTAGGAGTGCTTTGGGTGTGCCAAACGTCACAACGTAACTCGGTGACTATAAAGGTGCATTACGGGTATCTCCGAAAGTGTCTGTTGGGTTGGCACGGATCGAGACTGAGATTTGTCACTCCGTGTGACGGAGAGGTATCTCTGGGCCCACTCGGTAATGCATCATCATAATGAGCTCAATGTGACTAAGGCGTTAGTCACGGGATCATGCATTGCGGTACGAGTAAAGAGACTTGCCGGTAACGAGATTGAACAAGGTATTGGGATACCGACGATCGAATCTCGGGCAAGTAACATACCGTTTGACAAAGGGAATTGCATACGGATTGATTGAATCCTCGACACCGTGGTTCATCCGATGAGATCATCGTGGACCATGTGGGAGCCAACATGGGTATCCAGACCCCGCTGTTGGTTATTGACCGGAGAGGCGTCTCGGTCATGTCTGCATGTCTCCCGAACCCGTAGGGTCTACACACTTAAGGTCCGGTGACGCTAGGGTTGTAGAGATATATGTATGCGGAAACCCGAAAGTTGTTCGGAGTCCCGGATGAGATCCTGGACGTCACGAGAGGTTCCGGAATGGTCCGGAGGTGAAGAATTATATATAGGAAGTCAAGTTTCGGCCACCGGGAAAGTTTCGGGGGTTACCGGTATTGTACCGGGACCACCGGAAGGGTCCCGGGGGTCCACCGGGTGGGGCCACCTGTCCCGGAGGGCCCCGTGGGCTGAAAGTGGAAGGGAACCAGCCCTTAGTGGGCTGGGGCGCCCCCCTTGGGCCTCCCCCCATGCGCCTAGGGTTGGGAACCCTAGGGGGCGCTTCCCCCTAGCCTTGGGGGGCAAGGCACCCCTTTCCACCCCTTGGCCGCCCCCCCCCCCAACCCTAGATGGGTTTTGGCCGGCCCCCCCTCCCAAGGGGGCCTATATAAAGGGGGGAGGGAGGGCAGCAACACACAGCCTTGGGCGCCTCCCTCCTCCCCTGCAACACCTCTCTCTCTCTCGCAGAAGCTCGGCGAAGCCCTGCCGGAGACCCGCTACATCCACCACCACGCCGTCGTGCTGCTGGATCTCCATCAACCTCTCCTTCCCCCCTTTCTGGATCAAGAAGGAGGAGACGTCGCTGCACCGTACGTGTGTTGAACGCGGAGGTGCCGTCCGTTCGGCACTCGGTCATCGGTGATTTGGATCACGGCGAGTATGACTCCGTCATCCACGTTCATTGGAACGCTTCCGCTCGCGATCTACAAGGGTATGTAGATGCACTCCTTTCCCCTCGTTGCTAGTAGACTCCATAGATGCATCTTGGTGAGCATAAGAAAATTTTAAATTATGCTACGATTCCCAACAGTGGCATCATGAGCCAGGTCTATGCGTAGTTACTATGCACGAGTAGAACACAAAGTAGTTTTGGGCGTTGAGTTTGCCAATTCTTCTTGCCGCTGCTAGTTTTTTCTTGTTTGGGCGGCATTGTAGGATGAAGCGGCCCGGACCGACCTTACACGTACTCTTACGTGAGACAGGTTCCACCGACTGACATGCACTAGATGCATAAGGTGGCTAGCGGGTGTCTGTCTCTCCTACTTTAGTCGGAACGGATTCGATGAAAAGGGTCCTTATGAAGGGTAAATAGAAATTGGCAAATCACGTTGTGGTCATATGTAGGTAAGAACGTTCTTGCTACAAACCTACAAACCACGTAAAAACTTGCAACAACAATTAGAGGACGTCTAACTTGTTTTTGCAGCAAGTGCTATGTGATGTGACATGGCCAGAAGATGTGATGAATGATATATGTGATGTATGAGATTGATCATATTCTTGTAATAGGAATCACGACTTGCATGTCGATGAGTATGACAACCGGCAGGAGCCATAGGAGTTGTCTTTATTATTTTGTATGACCTGCGTGTCATTGAATAACGCCATGTAAATTACTTTACTTTGTTGCTAAACGGGTTAGCCATAGAAGTAGAAGTAATCGTTGGCGTGACGACTTCATGAAGACACAATGATGGAGATCATGATGATGGAGATCATGGTGTCATGCCGGTGACGAAGATGATCATGGTGCCCCGAAGATGGAGATCAAAGGAGCATGATGATATTGGCCATATCATGTCACTATTTGATTGCATGTGATGTTTATCATGTTTTTGCATCTTATTTGCTTAGAACGACGGTAGCAAGTAGGATGATCCCTTATAATAATTTCAAGAAAGTGTTCACCCTAACTGTGCACCGTTGCGAAGGTTCGTTGTTTTGAAGCACCACGTGATGATCGGGTGTGATAGATTCTAACGTTCGAATACAACGGGTGTTGACGAGCCTAGCATGTACAGACATGGCCTTGGAACACACGCAATACACTTAGGTTGACTTGACGAGCCTAGCATGTACAGACATGGCCTCGGAACACGGAGGACCGAAAGGTCGAGCATGAGTCGTATAGAAGATACGATCAACATGGAGATGTTCACCGATCTTGACTAGTCCGTCTCATGTGATGATCGGACACGGCCTAGTTAAAGTCGGATCATGTTTCACTTAGATGACTAGAGGGATGTCTATCTGAGTGGGAGTTCATTAAATAATTTGATTAGATGAACTCAATTATCATGAACTTAGTCTACAATCTTTACACTATGTCTTGTAGATCAAATGGCCAACGTTGTCCTCAATTTCAACGCGTTCCTAGAGAAAACCAAGCTGAAAGATGATGGCAGCAACTATACGGACTGGGTCCGGAACCTGAGGCTCATCCTTATAGTAGCCAAGAAAGATTATGTCTTAGAAGCACCGCTAGGTGATGCACCAATCCCACAGAACCAAGACGTTATGAACGCTTGGCAATCACGTGCTGATGATTACTCCCTAGTTCAGTGCGGCATGCTTTACAGCTTAGAACCGGGTCTCCAAAAGCGTTTTGAGAAACATGGAGCATATGAGATGTTCGAGGAGCTGAAACTGGTTTTTCAAGCTCATGCCCGGGTCGAGAGATATGATGTCTCCGACAAGTTCTTCAGCTGTAAAATGGAGGAGAACAGTTCTGTTAGTGAGCACATACTCAGAATGTCTGGGTTGCACAACCGCTTGTCTCAGCTGGGAGTTAATCTCCCGGATGACGCGGTCATTGACAGAATCCTCCAGTCGCTTCCACCAAGCTACAAGAGCTTTGTGATGAACTACAATATGCAGGGGGTGGAAAAGACCATTCCCGAGGTATATTCAATGCTGAAATCAGCGGAAGGGGAGATCAGAAAAGAACATCAAGTGTTGATGGTGAATAAAACCACCAAGTTCAAGAAGGGCAAGGGTAAGAAGAACTTCAAGAAGGACGGCAAGGGAGTTGCCGCGCCCGGTAAACCAGTTACTGGGAAGAAGTCAAAGAATGGACCCAAGCCCGGGACTGAGTGCTTTTATTGCAAGGGAAGTGGTCACTGGAAGCGGAACTGCCCCAAATATTTAGCGGACAAGAAGAAGGCCGGCAACACCCAAGGTATATGTGATATACAAGTAATTGATGTGTACCTTACCAGTACTCGTAGTAGCTCCTGGGTATTTGATACCGGTGCGGTTGCTCATATATGTAACTCAAAGCAGAAACTACGGAATAAACGGAGACTGGCAAAGGACGAGGTGACGATGCGCGTCGGGAATGGTTCCAAGGTCGATGTGATCGCCATCGGCACGCTACCTCTGCATCTACCCACGGGATTAGTTTTAAACCTCAATAATTGTCATTTAGTGCCAGCTTTGAGCATGAACATTGTGTCTGGATCTCGTTTAATTCGAGATGGCTACTCATTTAAATCCGAGAATAATGGTTGTTCTATTTATTTGAGAGATATGTTTTATGGTCATGCCCCGCTGGTCAATGGTTTATTTTTGATGAATCTCGAACGTGATGTTACACATGTTCATAGTGTGAATACCAAAAGATGTAAAGTTGATAACGATAGTCCCACATACTTGTGGCACTGCCGCCTTGGTCACATTGGTGTCAAGCGCATGAAGAAGCTCCATGCAGATGGACTTTTGGAGTCTCTTGATTACGAATCATTTGACACGTGCGAACCATGCCTCATGGGTAAGATGACCAAGACTCTGTTCTCCGGAACAATGGAGCGAGCAACCAACTTATTGGAAATCATACATACCGATGTGTGTGGTCCAATGAGTGTTGAGGCTCGCGGAGGATATCGTTATGTTCTCACTCTCACTGATGATTTAAGTAGATATGGATATGTCTACCTGATGAAACACAAGTCTGAAACCTTTGAAAAGTTCAAAGAATTTCAGAGTGAGGTTGAGAATCAACGTGACAGGAGAATAAAATTCCTACGATCAGATCGTGGTGGAGAATATTTAAGTCACGAGTTTGGTGCACACTTAAGGAAATGTGGAATAGTTTCACAACTCACGCCGCCTGGAACACCTCAGAGAAATGGTGTGTCTGAACGTCGTAATCGCACTCTATTGGATATGGTGCGATCTATGATGTCTCTTACCGATTTACCGCTCTCATTTTGGGGTTATGCTTTAGAGACTGCCGCATTCACTTTAAATAGGGCTCCATCGAAATCCGTTGAGACGACACCGTATGAATTATGGTTTGGGAAGAAACCTAAGCTGTCGTTTCTAAAAGTTTGGGGATGCGATGCTTATGTCAAGAAACTTCAACCTGAAAAGCTCGAACCCAAATCGGAAAAATGCGTCTTCATAGGATACCCAAAGGAAACTATTGGGTACACCTTCTACCTCAGATCCGAAGGCAAGATCTTCGTTGCCAAGAACGGGTCCTTTCTTGAGAAGGAGTTTCTCTCGAAAGAATTGAGTGGGAGGAAAGTGGAACTTGATGAGGTGATAGTCACCCCTTCCGAACCGGAAAGTAGCGCAGCGCGGGAAAATGTTCCTGTGGTGCCTACACCGACTGGGGAGGAAGTTAATGATGATGATCATGAAGCTTCGGATCAAGTTACTGAACGTAGGTCCACAAGGACACGTTCCGCACCAGAGTGGTACGGCAACCCTGTCCTGGAAATCATGTTGTTAGACAACGGTGAACCTTCGAACTATGAAGAAGCGATGGCGGGCCCGGATTCCGACAAATGGCTAGAAGCCATGAAATCCGAGATAGAATCCATGTATGAAAACAAAGTGTGGACTTTGACTGACTTGCCCGATGAGCGGCGGGCCATAGAAACAAATGGATCTTTAAGAAGAAGACGGACGCGGATGGTAATGTGACCATCTACAAAGCTCAACTTGTCGCTAAGGGTTATCGACAAGTTCAAGGGGTTGACTACGATGAGACTTTCTCACCCGTAGCGAAGCTGAAGTCCGTCCGAATCATGTTAGCAATTGCCGCATACTATGATTATGAGATATGGCAGATGGACGTCAAAACGGCATTCCTTAACGGCTTCCTTAAGGAAGAGTTGTATATGATGCAGCCGGAAGGTTTTGTCGATCCTAAGAATGCTAACAAAGTGTGCAAGCTCCAGCGCTCAATCTATGGGCTGGTGCAAGCATCTCGGAGTTGGAACATTCGCTTTGATGAGATGATCAAAGTGTTTGGGTTTACACAGACTTATGGAGAAGCCTGTGTTTAGAAGAAAGTGAGTGGGAGCTCTGTAGCATTTCTCATATTATATGTGGATGACATACTATTGATGGGAAATGATATAGAATTCTTGGAAAGTATTAAGGCCTATTTGAATAAGTGTTTTTCAATGAAGGACCTTGGAGAAGCTGCTTATATATTAGGCATCAAGATCTATAGAGATAGATCAAGACGCCTCATTGGTCTTTCACAGAGTACATACCTTGACAAGATATTGAAGAAGTTCAGTATGGATCAGTCCAAGAAGGGGTTCTTGCCTGTATTGCAAGGTGTGCAATTGAGCACGGCTCAATGCCCGACCACGGCAGAAGATATAGAAGAGATGAGTGTCATCCCCTATGCCTCGGCCATAGGGTCTATTATGTATGCCATGCTGTGTACCAGACCTGATGTAAACCTTGCCGTAAGTTTGGTAGGAAGGTACCAAAGTAATCCCGGCAAGGAACACTGGACAGCGGTCAAGAATATCCTGAAGTACCTGAAGAGGACTAAGGATATGTTTCTCGTTTATGGAGGTGACGAAGAGCTCGTCGTAAAGGGTTACGTCGACGCTAGCTTCGACACAGATCTGGATGACTCGAAGTCACAGACCGGATACGTGTATATTTTGAATGGAGGAGCAGTAAGCTGGTGCAGTTGCAAGAAAAGCGTCGTGGCGGGATCTACATGTGAAGCGGAGTACATGGCAGCCTCGGAGGCAGCACAGGAAGCTGTCTGGATGAAGGAGTTCATTACCGACCTAGGGGTGATTCCCAATGCGTCGGGCCCAATGACTCTCTTATGTGACAACACTAGAGCTATTGCCCTTGCGAAGGAGCCCAGGTTTCACAGGAAGACCAGGCATATCAAGCGTCGCTTCAACTCCATTCGTGAAAGTGTTCAAAATGGAGACATAGATATTTGTAAAGTACACACGGACCTGAATGTAGCAGATCCGTTGACTAAACCTCTCCCTAGGGCAAAACATGATCAACACCACGACGCAATGGGTGTTCGATTCATCACAATGTAACTAGATTACTGACTCTAGTGCAAGTGGGAGACTGTTGGAAATATGCCCTAGAGGCAATAATAAATGGTTATTATTATATTTCTTTGTTCATGATAATCGTCTATTATTCATGCTATAATTGTATTGTCCGGAAATGGTAATACATGTGTGAATACATAGACCACAACGTGTCCCTAGTAAGCCTCTAGTTGACTAGCTCGTTGATCAACAGATAGTCATGGTTTCCTGACTATGGACATTGGATGTCATTGATAACGGGATCACATCATTAGGAGAATGATGTGATGGACAAGACCCAATCCTAAGCATAGCATAAAAGATCGTGTAGTTTCGTTTGCTAGAGCTTTTCCAATGTCAAGTATCTTTTCCTTAGACCATGAGATTGTGCAACTCCCGGATACCGTAGGAGTGCTTTGGGTGTGCCAAACGTCACAACGTAACTGGGTGACTATAAAGGTGCATTACGGGTATCTCCGAAAGTGTCTGTTGGGTTGGCACGGATCGAGACTGGGATTTGTCACTCCGTGTGACGGAGAGGTATCTCTGGGCCCACTCGGTAATGCATCATCATAATGAGCTCAATGTGACTAAAGCGTTAGTCACGGGATCATGCATTGCGGTACGAGTAAAGAGACTTGCCGGTAACGAGATTGAACAAGGTATTGGGATACCGACGATCGAATCTCGGGCAAGTAACATACCGATTGACAAAGGGAATTGCATACGGATTGATTGAATCCTCGACACCGTGGTTCATCTGATGATATCATCGTGGAACATGTGGGAGCCAACATGGGTATCCAGATCCCGCTGTTGGTTATTGACCGGAGAGGCGTCTCGGTCATGTCTGCATGTCTCCCGAACCCGTAGGGTCTACACACTTAAGGTCCGGTGACGCTAGGGTTGTAGAGATATATGTATGCGGAAACCCGAAAGTTGTTCGGAGTCCCGGATGAGATCCCGGACGTCACGAGAGGTTCCGGAATGGTCCGGAGGTGAAGAATTATATATAGGAAGTCCAGTTTTGGCCACCGGGAAAGTTTCGGGGGTTATCGGTATTGTACCGGGACCACCGGAAGGGTCCCGGGGGTCCACCGGGTGGGGCCACCTGTCCCGGAGGGCCCCGTGGGCTGAAAGTGGAGGGGAACCAGCCCCTAATGGGCTGGGGCGGAACCCTAGGGGGGGGAGTTTCCCCTTGCCTTGGGGGGCAAGGCAACCCCTTCCCCCTTGGCCGCCGCCCCCCCTTGGAGATCCCATCTCCAAGGGCTGCGCACCCCCCCTTGGGGGCCTATATAAAGGGGGGGGAGGGAGGGCAGCACACTACAGCCTTTGGCGCCTCCCTCCTCCCCTGCAACACCTCTCTCTCGCGCGCAGAAGCTCGGCGAAGCCTTGCCGGAGAGCCGCTACATCCACCACCACGCCGTCGTGCTGTTGGATCTCCATCAACCTCTCCTCCCCCCTTGCTGGATCAAGAAAGGAGGAGACGTCGCTGCACCGTACGTGTGTTGAACGCGGAGGTGCCGTCCGTTCGGCACTCGGTCATCGGTGATTTGGATCACGGCGAGTACGACTCCGTCATCCACGTTCATTGGAACGCTTCCGCTCGCGATCTACAAGGGTATGTAGATCCACTCCTTTCCCCTCGTTGCTAGTAGACTCCATAGATGCATCTTGGTGAGCGTAGGAAAATTTTAAAATTATGCTACGATTCCCAACAGTGGCATCATGAGCCAGGCCTATGCGTAGTTACTATGCACGAGTAGAACACAAAGAAGTTGTGGGCGTTGATGTTGCCAATTCTTCTTGCCGCTACTAGTCGTTTCTTGTTTCGGCGGCATTGTAGGATGAAGCGGCCCGGACCGACCTTACACGTACGCTTACGTGAGACAGGTTCCACCGACTGACATGCACTAGTTGCATAAGGTGGCTAGCGGGTGTCTGTCTCTCCTACTTTAGTCGGAACGGATTCGATGAAAAGGGTCCTTATGAAGGGTAAATAGAAATTGGCAAATCACATTGTGGTCATACGTAGGTAAGAAACGTTCTTGCTAGAAACCTACAAACCACGTAAAAACTTGCAACAACAATTAGAGGACGTCTAACTTGTTTTTGCAGCATGTGCTATGTGATGTGATATGGCCAGAAGATGTGATGAATGATATATGTGATGTATGAGATTGATCATATTCTTGTAATAGGAATCACGACTTGCATGTCGATGAGTATGACAACCGGCAGGAGCCATAGGAGTTGTCTTTATTATTTTGTATGACCTGCGTGTCATTAATAACGCCATGTAAATTACTTTACTTTGTTGCTAAACGCGTTAGCCATAGAAGTAGAAGTAATCGTTGGCGTGACGACTTCATGAAGACACAATGATGGAGATCATGATGATGGAGATCATGGTGTCATGCCGGTGACGAAGATGATCATGGTGCCCCGAAGATGGAGATCAAAGGAGCATGATGATATTGGCCATATCATGTCACTATTTGATTGCATGTGATGTTTATCATGTTTTTGCATCTTATTTGCTTAGAACGACGGTAGTAAGTAAGATGATCCCTTATAATAATTTCAAGAAAGTGTTCACCCTAACTGTGCACCGTTGCGAAGGTTCGTTGTTTCGAAGCACCACGTGATGATCGGGTGTGATAGATTCTAACGTTCGAATACAACGGGTGTTGACGAGCCTAGCATGTACAGACATGGCCTCGGAACACACGCAATACACTTAGGTTGACTTGACGAGCCTAGAATGTACAGACATGGCCTCGGAACACGGAGGACCGAAAGGTCGAGCATGAGTCGTATAGAAGATACGATCTGTTGGAAATATGCCCTAGAGGCAATAATAAATGGTTATTATTATATTTCTGTGTTCATGATAATAGTCTTTTATTCATGCTATAATTGTATTGTCCGGAAATCGTAATACATGTGTGAATACATAGACCACAACCTGTCCCTAGTAAGCCTCTAGTTGACTAGCTCGTTGATCAACAGATAGTCATGGTTTCCTGACTATGGACATAGGATGTCATTGATAACGGGATCACATCATTAGGAGAATGATGTGATGGACAAGACCCAACTTAAGCATAGCATAAAAGATCGTGTAGTTTCGTTTGCTAGAGCTTTTCCAATGTCAAGTATCTTTTCCTTAGACCATGAGATCGTGCAACTCCCGGATACCGTAGGAGTGCTTTGGGTGTGCCAAACGTCACAACGTAACTGGGTGACTATAAAGGTGCATTACGGGTATCTCCGAAAGTGTCTGTTGGGTTGGCACGGATTGAGACTGGGATTTGTCACTCCGTGTGACGGAGAGGTATCTCTGGGCCCACTCGGTAATGCATCATCATAATGAGCTCAATGTGACTAAGGCGTTAGTCACGGGATCATGCATTGCGGTACGAGTAAAGAGACTTGCCGGTAACGAGATTGAACAAGGTATTGGGATACCGACGATCGAATCTCGGGCAAGTAACATACCGTTTGACAAAGGGAATTGCATACGGATTGATTGAATCCTCGACACCGTGGTTCATCCGATGAGATCATCGTGGACCATGTGGGAGCCAACATGGGTATCCAGACCCCGCTGTTGGTTATTGACCGGAGAGGCGTCTCGGTCATGTCTGCATGTCTCCCGAACCCGTAGGGTCTACACACTTAAGGTCCGGTGACGCTAGGGTTGTAGAGATATATGTATGCGGAAACCCGAAAGTTGTTCGGAGTCCCGGATGAGATCCTGGACGTCACGAGAGGTTCCGGAATGGTCCGGAGGTGAAGAATTATATATAGGAAGTCAAGTTTCGGCCACCGGGAAAGTTTCGGGGGTTACCGGTATTGTACCGGGACCACCGGAAGGGTCCCGGGGGTCCACCGGGTGGGGCCACCTGTCCCGGAGGGCCCCGTGGGCTGAAAGTGGAAGGGAACCAGCCCTTAGTGGGCTGGGGCGCCCCCCTTGGGCCTCCCCCCATGCGCCTAGGGTTGGGAACCCTAGGGGGGGAGCTTCCCCCTTGCCTTGGGGGGCAAGGCACCCCTTTCCACCCCTTGGCCGCCGCCCCCCCCCCCCAACCCTAGATGGGTTTTGGCCGGCCCCCCCTCCCAAGGGGGCCTATATAAAGGGGGGAGGGAGGGCAGCAACACACAGCCTTGGGCGCCTCCCTCCTCCCCTGCAACACCTCTCTCTCTCTCGCAGAAGCTCGGCGAAGCCCTGCCGGAGACCCGCTACATCCACCACCACGCCGTCGTGCTGCTGGATCTCCATCAACCTCTCCTTCCCCCTTGCTGGATCAAGAAGGAGGAGACGTCGCTGCACCGTACGTGTGTTGAACGAGGAGGTGCCGTCCATTCGGCACTCGGTCATCGGTGATTTGGATCACGGCGAGTACGACTCCGTCATCCACGTTCATTGGAACGCTTCCGCTCGCGATCTACAAGGGTATGTAGATGCACTCCTTTCCCCTCGTTGCTAGTAGACTCCATAGATGCATCTTGGTGAGCGTAAGAAAATTTTAAATTATGCTACGATTCCCAACACATGGGTCCCGGTTCGTGACTGAACAGGGACTAATGGGCTGGCCAGGCCCCAACCAAAGCCCTGTTTTCTACTAGTGACTATTTGTCTTTGGCAATGGGTGCGCCCAGATACGGATCTGGAGGATGGTGCGTGTCGCTGGTGTCCTACGAGCCTCATGGTGGCACTAGTGAGCTACCAAACGCTCCACGCTTTGGCGTCAACGGCGTCGACACCTGCACGTGTCGCTATCTTGAGGACGTCATTGTGGTTCTCCTCTCCGGGCCAAAGTTCTGGGTGAAAACCCTCATTCAATCCGGGCTTGACGGCGGCGACGGTTAGCGCCGCTCCCCCTCGTGAGCGCGTTGTCGTGGAGCTTAGGTGTCCTAGGGCATGTTGTGGTTTTGTATTCTGGTCATCCTATGTTTTCTTTCGGCATCATAGCGCGTTTGTTTGTGGTTTCCGATTATCCCAGGTTTTGCTTTTGTAAGAGGGCTACCTCACTATCTTGTATCGTTTGGCCATGTAACTTGGTTTTGATGCTTTATATATAATGCGGTGCGAAAGCCTGTTTCGACAGTATTCTCAAAAATAATACAATAGATAAGGAAATGGATTCAACCCAAAACGAATAGCCCAACATTTTTGCCTAAAATATGTATTTCTGTTGCAGCAACGGCGCAGCGGGTCATGTTTAACCTATCCTCGGCTACATGACCCTCACCTACAGGAATTGGCACCAATACATTCTCTTTTCCCCCTCATTTTTCAAGCAAGTTCTCCTCACTGAAAACAGCGGTGCACCTATAGCTTCATGTTGGCTCTCATCTATTGTGTCACAGAGGGAGGTGTAGCTGGTTGTGCCTTTGCAAGAGAAGCCTGCTCGCTTGCATGTTGGTATCCTCCAATCTCTCACATATTAAACATTGTTTCTAAAAAACATATATATTTAAACATTGTAAATGCACTAGTACTAATGAATAATAACAGGGTGGAGAGTAAGTAAATAAGCACAAATGTTGGCTGGTGGCTACACAACTACTGGCTCATTGACACACTCAGCTGAAAAATGAAACCAGTCGAAGGTATAAATAGAAGTGCCCGCCCTTGCAACAATGAATGGTACAGACATAAGCATGAGTACGTAGGAACTAGAAATGCATGATAATGTCTAAACTGCATGAGCACATCACACAATTGTTTTCCACAAAAGCTAGCGTGATTAATTCTAAGAAGTTAGTCATCACAGCTTTGCGGCATACATATTACCCTTTGTTATTTCTCTTGCTTCATATCCAGTACTTCATGGTTTCTTCAAAGGCAAGAGAAAATAGACCACATAAGCATGCCTCGAAATATAAATGCATGACGGCATGAAGAAACAAAACAATTGGTCTCATTCCAATTGGCCTAAACAATTGAAATATCTGATGTGGATATGGTATGATACATGTACAAGTTGCCTAAACTATTGTTCTACGGTCGGTGCCTAAAAAAAGGAGATCGATGTGTCACGAACTAACGATTGAAAGTTCTTGCAAGCTTAAGTTCCATATATAGTAAGATATACACATACAGGAGGTAATACTTGCGACCACTCCGCCCATTGATATGCATCATTGAGAGGTTAATTAATTACGTGACAGGACATATAAAATGGTATTGACTGGCTTATGAATAGTTTTAGCACAGAACATGTATGTTGTACGTAATTACATGTACGTTTCTGAGGCTTCCTTCCATGATATGCTCAGCACTTGGTAAACAAAAACAAAAACATGTTCTCATGAATATAATCATCTCAAGTCAGCAACTTTGTGCCATTGATATCGAGTTCTTTAATAATGACTTTGTTACAACAATATAGATTATCCTCTGTCAGTATGGACTTGGCTAGAATGAATAGAAGAAATTGTTGCTCTCATGGATTCTAGATGCATGATGTTGCGAGCGATACTACAATGATGCATGTCTCCCTCCCTCGCATAAACCAAAAGCAAGAACATGATGGCTTGGTTGTTATATTTTTCAGTTATATTATTGTTTTGTTAAAATGACATGGTAACTAATTTTGTGTACTACAAAAAAATTAGTCTAATTTTTTGACAAAATGGTGAATTTGATGAACTCAAAATGAAGAGTATACAAACACAATTAGCACACACCCGGTCTTTGTATAAGTATGATGCAAACAACCAACACCAATGCACACACACAAAAACACGTCGGCAAATAGCAAAGTCATATAAGACCAAAACTATGCCTAAGCGAGGAAAAAAATGAAGCAATCAGATCCACGAACGACAAATTACAGCAAAGACCACACCACAAGGACAATGAGGTTCTTCAAAAACAACACCTTCAACAAGGGAGTGACGCTCAACAGTCGTCGTCACCGAATCCAACCACCAAAAGCCAGAATCTAGAATTTCACCTACAAGAACTAGTCCGGGCATATCCGAGCAATGCCTTCAACAAGGTAATGACACAAAAATATTATCATTGGCTCATTGCTACGTATAATCAACTTAGGTCAGCCCTAGATTTTCACCCGAAGCTCAAGATTGGGTGCTCGAGGAGCACCACCATCGAAGTCAAGCATGTGCGTCACCACCACTTTTCCGCGATCTCATCAGCTACATGCGATGTGCGACCACCGTTTTTGCACAACCATCCATCTGTGCCAAGCCAACATCCTTAGATTGCATCGCATCACCGAAGGCAACCACTGGATCTAAAGAGAGGAACCCTTATACAAACCTTTCAATGGTCACCATAATCCGGAGCGAGCCCACCACTGCAAGTTAGAGTGGTCAACACATGGACCAACACCGATGATGGAGCACACCACCGTCAACTGTCACCTCGCTGGGGAGAGCGCTACCTAGGCCCATTAGCCCAGGGGTGTTCGGAACTGAAGCACGGAAGACCCACGCCGCGAGGAAGGAGCCGCCGCAGGCACATGAGGAAGACATGCTACTAAGCTGACGTAGTCGGAGATGCCACATAGAGGGTGCCCACGTCTGCCCGCGCTGCCAGCGTAGCCATGCGAAGAGCAGCCCCGCTGCAGTCTAACGTCTCGGTGTCGCCCCGTAGCCGCAGATCTGGCCGTGGAAGGCCCAATTGTGCGACTGGGGCCAATAGATGTCGGTTGCCGCACTGCTCAAGCAACCACCGCAGGACGAATACCACCGTGAGGTCCCGGGCCTGCTGCCCCGGCACCCTAACTCGGCCGCCAACTTCACGATGTTCGTGGCCGTCGTGCGGCAACCATAGGAGCGCTCCCCGCCGGAAGAGATGATGCACGAGGGAGATGCCTCGCTGCCACCGTCGGCCGAGCGAGCTTCGCCAACCAGCGTCCTCCAGCGGCAATGGGAGGGATGAGGAGAGGCAGTGACGGCTGCGGCGATGGCTACAGTTTTCGCCCGAGCCGCCCCACGAGAGCGACACGGTTGACACGTACGTACCGTTTCAAAATAAATGTGCCAAGGACATGGCAAACCCTTAAGTCATTTTGTTATTACCAATAAAAAAAGTCAAAGCTTAACACTGGCCAGTATGTACAATCAAATGTGTCAAATATTTTGAGAGTGAAATAGTACACATATGGAACTACTCGTGCTCTGTAGGTACAATTTCAAAGGGTTAGCTCACCCACATCTTCTCCCATGGTTCCAACGTCAGTCAGGCCTGTTGAGTATATTGATTATTAGGAAAGATGAGATAGATTAGGATTTGTTCTGACTTGTCTTGTACTCTAAGTTGATCATTGTACTCTTATATATATGCCCACGAGGCTTAAGCAACATATCGAACAATTCCACCAACCTCTCTCTCCCTTCTAACATGGTATCAACCTTCCTCGACCCTAAACCCTAGCCGCCGCCGCTTCCGCACACGCGCGCCGCCCCAGGGGCGGTCGGCCTCCATGACCGCCGTCGGGGGCCGCGCCGCCCGTACCTAGCGTTCGTCCGCCGGTTGTGTTGACCGGCTGCCCTAGAGAGTCCTTTTCCCGATCCTTGATCCGGGTTTTCTCTTTCACGCCAGTCGTCTTGATCGGCGCTTCTTTTTTTGTTCTCCGATCTATGGATCGGTTTGCCTCACCCGCCGCCGCCGTCGACTCCCGTGCACCTCTACTCCGACACCGTCGCAACCGGACGGCTTCTTCACCGACCCGGCGGCCTCGCGCGATAGGCGATCCCTCACGGCTGTCGTCCGCGCGCCGGCCCGCCCGTCGATCTACGCCGGCCGTCGCCGCCCCGCTCCGATCGGGACCACTTCATCAACCCCACCCCACGTTCATCTACCTCGGCAGCATCATGTGTATTCTTGCTGGACGGCGTGTCATGGTGCAACTCGTGGCCATCGTGTAACCGCAGGTCACCCCGCGTCCCACGCGCGCGTTGGATGCAGCAACCTCGGCCGCACATGAGTGCCACGGTGCCCAATACGTGTCTTCAGTTCAACGTCAAGGCATGCAGGCGTCTTGGTCAGGTCACACGTGATGCTTGGGCGCGTGGCTCTGGACAACGTGTGGCCGCTGGCCAGTCCCCGTCGGCTGCTACATCGGACAATGATGCACTACGAGGAGCGGACACTTCAACTTTGCGGACGTTTGGACTGATCACCCGAGCTTACGTGATCCTCTTTTCATCCGCGCCGCGCGAACGATCCGGCTAGTTGCTTGCGTGCGCCTCCGCAGGTCCCGTGAAAACTGTCCCGAGTACAGCGCGTCCTTCCACCGATCGAGCAACGGGCTGCCGCTGCGTCGTCCCATCGGGTTGCAGCGCCGCCGTCCTGTGGTTCTTCCCCCGGCTACACCGACCTGCGTCGCCCCTTCGGGCCGTACTGTCGTGGCCCGCGGTCCCCCGCCGCCCCGAAGCCATCCGCTCCAGGCTGTCCCGTGGCTGCATCGACCCTTGCACCACCGCTGCGTTGCCCCGTCGGGCCGTAGTGAGCGTGTCACACGGTCAACGCCGCCGTCCCGAGGCCGTCCCCGCGGTTGCACCGACCCGCGCTCCGCCACTGCGCCGCAGCCCGCGGTCCCTGCAACCGCCCCGAGGTCTTCCGTCGTTGCCCTGACCTGCCCGCCGCCGCTGCGTCGCCCCTTCGGGTCGTAGCGCCGCGGCCCGCGGTCCACCACCGTCCCCGCGCGTCAACCTCTCGTGGTATGCGCCGCGCCGCCTCCCTTGGCGCGGGAACACCATCGTCCGCGCCAGTCTTCGTCATGCTATTGGGTTCTCCTCGCCTACTTCGAGCACCGCCGCCGCGCTCCTAACTTAGCCGCCGCCGCCGCAGCTCTTCTTCCGCAACCGACGCTACTGCCCGTCCACCTTCCTTCATCTTCGTCCAGCACCAGCCCGTCGCCAGTGTCGCCGTCATCTACCCCGACCACTTCGTCTACTCCGACCACCGTTGGTGACATCGGCCCCGCGCCGATGGACGCCGCAATCATCGTCGAGTTCTTCTCTGTTGGCCCCTCCAACTTCTCCGACATGGCGTACAACTCGTGCAGGTCCCTCGTCTACGCATGCCCGATACTGGCAACACCGATGCGTGCCTTTGTCTAGGACGTGTCCCCGGGCCTGGCGAGCCTGGTGCGGTGCTTCGTCAACCTCGTCTTCGTCTGTCTTCGCATGCCCGGTGCTGGCAACACCGACACGTGCCTTCGTCTATGACGTGTCCGCGGGTTTGGCACACCCGGTGCGACGCCTCGTCAACACCATCCTCCTTCCAGCGCACCACTACCTCGACACCACTGCGCCCATGACTAACTCGGTGCCTCCTTGCGCCCGCGGCTCCACGGCGACATCCTCGACACCGGCTACCCCGACTCGACATCGACCACGGCATTCTTCGCACGGCTACCTCGACCACGGCTACACCACCCACGCTCTCGACTACTTCGGCAAACGGCACAAAGGGCTACCGCCTTGCTTGAGCAACCTCGTCGGTCTCCACTCCAGCCACAACTCCGTGATGCATCGACCGTTACGACTGTGGGGGGTTGTCTGTCGGCTTGCCTTCGGATTCTTCTCCAGTCTCACCGTCTGCGTCGCTACGTTGTGACTGCGGGGGGATGTTGACTATATTGATTATTAGAAAAGACGAGATAGACTAGGATTTGTTCTGGCTTGTCTTGTACTCCAAGTTGATCATTGTACTCCTATATATATATGCCCACGAGGCTCAAGCAATATATCGCACAATTCCACCAACCTCTCTCTCCCTTCTAACAAGGCCAACATCACCAGCGGCCCACGTTAATTGGCACAGGAACATTCTGTCTTTCCGATGCCCCAGCGGTATCAAGAATTGGATCAAGAGATTGGGCGAGGATTGATAAACCCGGGAGGAGAGATCGGAGAAGAGAGATGAAGAGGTACACAGAGGTTCAGTTATACCACAGCCATGCACACCCGGCCTCGATACATGCAGGGCGAGTGATACATCACCCAACTTATCCCAACCTGCAACTCGGCTCATCTCCTTGAGGGGTCCTTGCTTTGCCAGCTCATCACCAGAGGTCCTCTTCTCGCTTGCTCACCATCACTGACACTATCACGGCAGCGACCCCAAAGCAATGGATCCAACGCCTTGGTCAGGCTACATGACTGCCGCCTACGAGAATTGGCACCAGCACGTTCTTTCTTTACCTTAATTTCTCAAGGATTTATTTAGAGCACGGGATGTTGTGAACACATTAGGTGGCTCCCGTTTCTGAAGACAATGACGCTCCTATAGGTTCAGGTCACCTCTCGCGTGCTGCATCACATTGGCAGGTGCAGTGATGCCGTGTGTTGGTTGTGTCTATGTGAGAGAAGCCTGCTGGTTAACATCTTGGTATCCTCCAATATCTCACATAATTAAACATTGTAAACATACTAGTACTACTACCATAATAATAACATGGTGGAGAATAACTAACTAATTAAGCACAACTATTGGTTGCTAGCTAGTAGATATGCACTCAGCTGGCAAATTAAAGAAATCAGTCCAAGGTATATATAGATGCTTTCGTCCTGCAACAATGAATGCATGGTACACACAGATAAGCATGAGTACGTAGGAAGTCGAGATGCATATGGGCATGATAAAGTATAAACTGTGTGAGCACATCACACAATTGTTCTCCACCAAAAGCTAACATGATCATATCTGAGAAATTAGTCATCACAACTTTGCAGCATGCATATCACCGTATCTTGTTTTCCCTTTGCTTTCTCTAGTACCACTCAAAGTTGCATTGCTTTAATTTGATCCATGGTCGAGCACATAGACAATTATAATTCGATGGATACAAATTGATTTTTCTGATGAACACTATTGACATTTTTTCCATTAGATCCACTTCAGTTTACCAGTGAGACACAAAACTATAAAATGGCATTTTGATTAGAATTTAATGCGTGCAATATGTAAGGCTGGAGAAAAAAATGCATTAAATGCCTAAGATGTATCGATATGCATGTGTCGGTTGTGTATTTTTGGTAGTAGAAGAAAATAGTTCGATATGAGTAAATAGAGATAAGCGGAAGCATCCATGAATTGTTATCGTTGATGGACCAAATTCATGGTGACCGGAAGCGACCGAAATATGGTAGACTGAGAAGGGGCAACATATCAAGTAGAGGACAAACATAGATTTAGGCAAAAAGAATCAGCATATCTATGCTAATTAATGTGCTATGTGTAAGAGCAACTATATCATCCAAAGCAAGGATCATGGTGTTATGGCGGAAATAATAATACTTAGAAGAGAGAATCCAGCTTTACACAAATACCATCGACACGACCAGAAATATGTTATGATCGGAGTGATGGGGATAGAGTGCTTTACCAAATTTCAGTGAGTACTCACTTATAAATACAATATGTTTTATATGCGGATCATAGTGGATGTTAGAGTAAAGTGAGCATGTATCTAAGAAATTTCATCAATGACATTGCACTAATTGAAAATTTTAACTACAATACTACTAATGATAAAGCTGGTTTTCTATTTATTTAGTTATTTTTTATTAATGAATTAAAATTATTACCTGAAGGGTGAATACAAATAAAGATACAACTTTGCTACCATGATATATTTTTATCTAGGCGAAAGAGTCCTCTCAATATTTATCTATTTTGTATATTGGTTTTAGTATATTGGAACATAAAGATAGGTAGAGCAAGAAAACATGATGTTTACATCTAATACTTGGTTCAAAATTTCATAGAAAATGTTTTAAAACCATTGTGTTGGTGTGTTCCTCCTCTAAAGTCTTACAAACTATATATCAATAATGAATCAAGTGCATAGATTGAGAAGATCGTGCGCACTTAAACATTTCCAAAATGGGCGCTTAATATATAAAAAAACTATTTAGATTAGTGAAGTAAAATTAGTATGTTTTTATTTTCACAAATTATTTTCTATATTGGTGCCAACATTTACAAATTTCATAAACATTTTTATATAAAGAAAAAATATCAAAGTTACATGAGAAAGACTGCCTCAAAATCTAAAATAACATGTATAACAGTATGGATGAAATCTAGCGGCGCAAAACCATGGGTCATGCTGCTAGTGTATATGATTTTCTGATCGAGCAGGTGCAACCCGTGGTGTGTGGCGATCGATGAACCATGAGGATGGGAAGGCGGAAGACATTCATCATGGTTGAGTGCCTTATTATATGTGTCTCAGGTGAGTCTCATCAAGCTCGATCATTATTGATCTTAGTTACTTTCGAAGGCCATTAATCTCATGTACGGTTGCTAATCCATCCCAACAGGTGATAATGATTGGTTTCTTAACAAACATTGGACAGCCGCATCAGCCACTATAAATGTGCAATTAATATCCTGCAAAAAGGTAATATCATATCTAATACATGTAGTGCACGTACATGATTACTAGTAAAGAACTATTGAAGACATATAGTGTGATATCATGAAGGGGTGCCAGATCCCCAAACCTTGTCTTAAGCTACTCGGGGGGTAGGGGGGTCTTTGCCCCCCTATCACTGACTCAACTAGTCATTCATAGTTTGGGAGTCATATATATCCAGCAGAAAAGTTATTTTTGTTTGTTGGTGTTTACATCTTGCAAAATGTATTTTAGTGGCATATTTTTGTGTGTTTCTAACAAAATCGTCCTTGTAACTTCTAATTGCTACTCTTCCTCGGCTGATAGTGGCGCTCATTGCCGGACCATTAGACAGCCTTTATAATTGGATTTGGAACATTGTAAAGAATATGGTCCAAATGCAATACATTATCCCAATAAAACATGAACAAACATGAGTAAGTACCATGAAACTAACACCCATATAGCTTCTACTGATGTTCAATGAGATCCTTGCGAAGATGCTCATGTGATCTCCGGTCTTTAATCTTCTGGTACACCTCAAGAAAAAACTAAAGTCAGTCTGGGTTCCTATGTGGTCTGACGGTGATGCGAACATAATCATACTCGTAGTTCAAATGCGCACTCCTCTCATCCTTGATCGTCATGTTATGGAGACTCACACTGCCTGTCGTGATATTTTCCAAGGTCTTCTTTCCCATAAGCGAGCGGTCCTCAAACAATTGCAAACCGAGTTCGTAACACGTTAAATGCTCTCTCAATGCCCTTCCTGCTTCTTGAGAATGGCATAATTTTCTTGCCAAATGTTTCTGGAAGGAAATATGCCATTAGCTAGATCGCAGCCCACTGCGCTAGCATCAACACAATCTCCTCCTCTTCGTTGTCTTCGGCGAAATCATCTAAGGACGAATAATCATAAAAAGAACTCTCCTATTGAGCTATCGACCTCATCCACACAAATTTTAAATCCAATGTCATCTACACCACTCTGCACAAATCTAGCAACCCAATATGCACAAAGTCAAACCAAATGTACCTTCGAGCAACCTCGTCGTCACTGAATAGGCAAGGGAAAGTTGGCAGACATCCTTTGCCCGAGGAGCGTGGGGCGGGAAAGATGACTCGAGCTCAGCGCCCAGAGGAAGGGAGACACAAACGAGAAGGAGCTTCGGTGGGCGCCTAGACATCAATGGAAGGAGGAGTTGCCAACGGCAGACAGTGCATGGAGATATTGTCCAGCATGTCTGGGAAAGAAGGAACGACGCCGGAGGCATGCTCGCGGTGAGCTCCCGTGGCATGACATGGTGGGTGCCGGATGGGAAGCTCACCACATGAAGCGGCGAGGTGCAGCGACAACGAGAACAAGTCTGCAAGGACGAGCGGTGCCACATGGTGGCAGCCCTGCGGTCAAAAACTGTGGTGATGTGATGAGGTGAGCGGCGCCGGGAGTTCGGGCGTGCCTTGAAACTTTATTGGCGCTAAAATTTAGTGAACTAGATGATTTCCTCCGCGTTACTGCGGAACCTTGCTAAAAGAAATGCGGAAAAATTGCTAGAGAAACATGTAAAAGTAATGAAAAGCGAATGTAAGCTTAAAAATACAAAGGGTATAAAAAAGAAAAGAAAATTGCATTTAAAATAATCTCATTTCTAACAAAAATGTAAAGGGCGAACTACATTGGTATGCTGCAATAGTCCAACATATATATTTCAATACAAAATCTATTACAAAAGTTAACATATGACTAACATGCATGAATTGATGATGTCGCAGCGTTGCATGCATAAAGTAATGCAAAAACAAAGTAATTTATAATTTGCATGCATGAATAGATGATATGGCAGCATTGAATGCATAGAGAAATGCATGTCGAAAAAATAGTGGGTTTAGCTATTTAGGAATAGAAGATAGAGTGCACTACAAAAAAATCCCCCTTCTCCGAATACAAAGACTAAGAGCATCTGCAGTCGGGCTAGCAAATCCGGCCACCTAAATGTTCGCGGATGCGTGTGGGCACGTCCGTGGACAGTGACTAATCGCCCCACATTTTGTTGCCTCCGCAGGCGTCCCTTCATATCTGGGACCCCAAAACCATGCAATCCATGCAACATAGAAAAACTACATAGATCAGCATAAACAAACATAGTAACAAAGACATAGTTAATGCAACCAAAACAATCATCACGGTTCATTGTCGGACAGGACAGGACTAGATTCATACTAAAAAGGCTAAATATAAACTGAGACAGAGAGGGGCGCCGAACATCAGCACTTATGTGTTTGTCCCTTGCCCTTGCAGTCGCCGGTGCGGCTATAACCCTCCATGGAGGTGTCGGCGGTAGGAAGGGCTTCCTCGTCGAAGTCATCGTTAGAAGAGATGACGCAAACATTCGACGGACCACACGCGTCTGCTCCTTCGCCAGTCGGGTGGCCTTCGCTTCTGCCGCTGCCTTATCCGGCGCCCGTGCTCCGACTGCTCGATGGCAAGCCGAATGGCATTCGCGTTCTTGCGTTGGAGCCTCCACGCGTCGATCTCTGCCGTGTTCAAGAAGCGGTGGAGGACCACCGCGAGAAGTGCGCCGGTCTCCGCCCTTGTGAGTGTAGGAGCCAAATCCGACAGATCACTAGGTAGAGGATTCTAAGCTGGATGTCTTAGTGCGAGGGTAACCGGGACACAGGATTTTACTCAGGTTCGGGCTCTCCAAGGAGATAAGACCCTATGTCTTTCTGGTATATTTGTTGGGAGTGACCCTTAGGTAGGCTCAAGGACACTGGTCCACTTTTCAAAACATAGGGATGGCTAGCGCCCCTCAGTTCGGTTGGCCCTCCAGCCAGCTCCCTGGCGCTGGACTGGCTGGGCACGGCTGTTGGGAAACGTAGCATGTAATTTTAAAAAAAATCCTACGCTCAGGCAATATCTATCTAGGAGATGCATAGCAACGAGAGGGGGAGAGTGTATCTACGTACCATCGTAGACCGAAAGCGAAAGCGTTTGACAACGTGGTTGATGTAGTCGAACTTCTTCTTGTTGGGGAACGTAGTAATTTCAAAAAAAATTCCTACGCACCCACAGGATCATGGTGATGCATAGCAACGAGAGGGGAGAGTATTTTCTACGTACCCTCGTAGACCGTAAGTGGAAGCGTTTTATCAACGCGGTTGATGTAGTCGTACGTCTTCACGATCCGACCGATCCAAGTACCGAATGCACGGCACCTCCGAGTTCTGCACACGTTCAGCTCGATGACGTCCTCGCCTTCTTGATCCAGCAAGACGGGAGAAGTAGTAGATGAGTTCCGGCAGCACGACGGCGTGATGACGGTGTTGGTGAAGAACAATCTCCGTAGGGCTTCGCCTAAGCACTACGAAAACTATGATGGAGGATAAACTAGAGGGGACAGGGTTGCCGGCACACGGCTTGGTGTTTCTTGATGTGTCTTGGGTGCTAGCCCTACACCTCTATTTATATGTTGAGCCTTGGGGTCGAAACTTGGAGTAAAAGCCTCCACAAAATCGGTTTCACCCAAAAGGCAAGAGTCCTTCTCGGACTCCAGGGCCAGACGCCATGGTTCCCGGCGTCTGGCCCCTGGACTCCGCAAAACTTCCTTTTGCGCTTTCCAAAAACCTCGTGGGCTTTCCCCTTTGGCCCAGATGAAGTGTTCTCGTGCCCAAACATTTCGGAAAACATCCGGAACCCCTTCCGATGGATTCCGGAACCTTTCCGGAGATCAAACACTACTATCCACATATCAATCTTTACTTCCAGACCATTCCGGAGTTCCTCATCATATCCGTGATCTCATCCAAAACTCCGAACAACATTCGGTCACCAACATATAACTCTCATAGTACTATATCGTCAACGAACGTTAAGCGTGCGGACCCTACGGGTTCGAGAACTATGTAGACATGACCGATACACCTCTCTGGTCAATAACCAATAGCGGGACCTGGATGCCCATATTGGCTCCTACATATTCTACGAAGATCTTTATCGATCAGACCGCATAACAACATACGTTCTTCCCTTTGTCATCGGTATGTTACTTGCCCGAGATTCGATCGTCGGTATCTCAATACCTAGTTCAATCTCGTTACCGGCAAGTCTCTTTACTCGTTCCATAATACATCATCCCGCAACTAACTCATTAGTTGCAATGCTTGCAAGGCTTATAGTGATGTGCATTACCGAGTGGGCCTAGAGATACCTCTCCGACAATCGGAGTGACAAATCCTAATCTCGAAATACGCCAACCCAACAAGTACCTTCGGAGACACCTGTAGAGCACCTTTATAATCATCCAGTTACGTTGTGACGTTTGGTAGCACACAAAGTGTTCCTCCGGTAAACAGGAGTTGCATAATCTCATAGTCATAGGAACATGTATAAGTCATGAAGAAAGCAATAGCAGAATACTAAACGATCGAGTGCTAAGCTAACGGAATGGGTCAAGTCAATCACATCATTCTCCTAATGATGTGATCCCGTTAATCAAATGACAACTCATGTCTATGGCTAGGAAACATAACCATCTTTGATCAACAAGCTAGTCAAGTAGAGGCATACTAGTGACACTCTGTTTGTCTATGTATTTACACATGTATCATGTTTCCGGTTAATACAATTCTAGCATGAATAATAAACATTTATCATGTAATAAGGAAATAAATAATAACTTTATTATTGCCTCTAGGGCATATTTCCTTCGCTTCTAGCTCTGACTGATCAAGCACCGAACGTACGGCACCTCCGAGTTCTGCACACGTTCAGGGCGATGACGTCCCTTGCCTTCTTGATCCAGCAAGGTGTCGAGGAAGTAGATGAGTTCCGTCAGCACGACAGCGTGGTGACGGTGATGGTGAAGTGATTCTCGCTGGGCTTCGCCTAAGCACCGCAAAACTATGACCGGGGTGTAAACTGTGGAGGCGGGCGCCGCACACGGCTAACGATTGTTATTGTGTGTTCTAGCGGTGCCCCCCCCCCACCTATATATAGGTTGGAGGGGAGGAGAGGCAGCCAAGGGGGTGCCCCAAGTAGGATGAATCCTACTTGGGGTCCTCCCCAATTCGGCCTCCCCCCTTTCCATGTATGCACAAAGGGGAAGGAAAGAGGAGGGGTAAGGGAAGGAAGTGAGAATCCTAATCCACACTTTCCTTTCCCTTTCCCCATTTCCTTCTCCTCCTCCTATGTCCTTATAGGGCGCACCAGCCCTTTGTGGGCTGGTGTGTTCCTTCACAAGGCCCATATGGCCCATAGGATTGTTGGGGGTACTCGAAACACCTTCCGGTGACCCTATAAGTACCTGATACCCTCTAGAACACTTCTGGTGTCTGCATACCATAGTCCTATATATCAATCTTTACCTATCGACCATTTCGAGACTCCTCGTCATGTCCGTGATCTCATCCAGGACTCCGAACAATATTCGGTCACCAAATCATATAACTCATATAATACTATATCATCATCGAACGTTAAGCGTGTGGACCCTACGGGTTCGAGAACTATGTAGACATGACCGAGACACCTCTCCGTTCAATAACCAATAGCGGAACCTGGATGCTCATATTGGCTCCTACATATTCTACGAAGATCTTTGTCGGTCAAACCGTTATGACAACATATGTTATTCCCTTTGTCCATCGGTATGTTACTTGCCCAAGATTCGGCCGTCGGTATCTACATACCTAGTTCAATCTCGTTACCGGCAAGTCTCTTTACTTGTTCCGTAATACATCATCCTACAACTAACTCATTAGTCACTTTGTTTGCAAGGCTTCTTATGATGTGCATTACCGAGAGGGCCAGAGATACCTCTCCGATACTCGGAGTGACAAATCCTAATCTCGATCTATGCCAACCCAACAAACACCTTCGGAGATACCTGTAGAGCATCTTTATAATCACCTAGTTACGTTGTGACGTTTGATAGCGCACAAGGTATTCCTTCGATATCCGGGAGTTGCATAATCTCATAGTCGAAGGAATATGTATTTGACATGAAGAAAGCAATAGCAATAAAATTGAACGATGAACATGCTAAGCTAACGGATGGGTCTTGTTCATCACATCATTCTTCTAATGATGTGATCCCATTATCAAATGACAACTCATGTCAATGGTTAGGAAACCTTAACCATCTTTGATCAACGAGCTAGTCAAGTATAGGCTTACTGGGACATAGTGTTTGTCTATATATTCACACATGTATTTAGGTTTCCGATCAATACAATTCTAGCATGAATAATAAACATTTATCATGAATAAGTAAATATAAAATAACAACTTTATTGTTGCCTCTAGGGCATGTTCCCTTCAGTCTCCCACTTGCACTGGAGTCCATAATCTAGTTCACATCGCCATGTGATTAACACCAATAGTTCACATCGCCATGTGATTAACACTCATAGTTCACATCGTCATGTGACCAACACCCAAAGGGTTTACTAGAGTCAATAATCTAGTTCACATTGCCATGTGATTAACACCCAAAGATTACTAAGGTGTGATCATGTTTTGCTTGTGAGAGAGGTTTAGTCAACGGGTCTGCCACATTCAGATCCGTATGTATTTTGCAAATTTCTATGTCTACAATGCTCTGCACGGAGCTACTCTAGCTAATTGCTCCCACTTTCAATATGTATCCATATTGAGACACAGAGTCATTCGAATTAGTGTCGAAACTTGTATCGACGTAACCCTTTACGATGAACTCTTTGTCACCTCCATAACCGAGAAACATTTCCTTAGTCCTCTAAGGATAATTTTGACCGGTGTCCAGTGATCTACTCCTGGATCACTATTGCACCCCTTTGCTAAAATCATGGCAAGGTACACAATAGGTCTGGTACACAGCATGGCATACTTTATAGAACCTATGGCTGAGGCATAGGGAATGACTTTCATTATCTATCTTCTGCCATGGTCGGGTTTTGAGTCTTACTCAACTTCACACCTTGCAACATAGACAAGAACCCTTTCTTTGACTGATCTATTTTGAACTTCTTAAAAAACTCCAAGGTATATACTTTGTGAAAGTCCTATTAAGCGTCTCGATCTATCCTTATAGATCTTGATGCCCAATATGTAAGTAGCTTCACTGAGGTCTTTCATTGAAAAATTCTTATTCATGTATCCTTTTATGCTATCAAAAAGTTCTATATCATTTCCAATCAACAATATGTCATCCACATATACTATCAGAAATGCTACAGAGCTCCCACTCACTTTCTTGTAAATACAGGCTTGACCATAAGTCTGTATAAAACCATATGCTTTAATCACCTTATCAAAGCGTATATTCCAACTTCAAGATGCTTGCACCAGTTCATAGATGGATCGCTGGAGTTTGCACACTTTGTTAGCACCTTTAGGATCGACAAAACCTTTTGGTTGCATCATATACAACTCTTCTTTAAGAAATCCATGAAGGAATGCAGTTTTGACATCCATTTGCCAGATTTCATAAATGCGGCAATTGCTAACATGATTCGAATAGACTTAAGCATCGCTACGAGTGAGAAAATCTCATCGTAGTCAACACCTTGAACTTGTCGAAAGCTTTTTGCGACAAGTCGAGCTTTGTAGATAGTAACACTACCATCAGTGTCCGTATTCCTCTTGAAGATCCATTTATTCTCAATGCCTTGCCGATCATTGGGCAAGTCCACCAAAGTCCACACTTTGTACTCATACATGGATCCTATCTCAAATTTCATGTCCTTAAGCCATCTGTCGGAATCTGGGCTCATCATGGCTTCTTCATAGTTCGTAGGTTCGCCATGGTCTAATAACATGACTTCCAGGACAGGATTACCATACCACTCTGGTGCGGAACGTGCTCTGGTTGACCTACGAGGTTCGGTAGTAAATTGATCTGAAGTTTCATGATCATTATCATTAGCTTCCTCTCTAGTTGGTGTAGGCATCACGGGAACGGTTTTCTGTGATGATCTACTTTCCAATTCGAGAGAAGGTACAATTACCTCATCAAGTTCTACTTTCCTCGCACTCACTTCTTTCAAGAGAAACTCCTTGTCTAGAAAGGACACATTCTTAGCAACAAAAGATCTTGCCTTTGGATCTGTGGTAGAAGGTGTACCCAATAGTTTCCTTAGGGTATCCTATGAATATGTACTTCTCCGGTTTGGGTTCGAGCTTATCAGGCTAAAGCCTTTTGATATAAGTGTTGCAATCCCAAACTTTAAGAAACAACAGCTTTGGTTTCTTGCCAAACCATAGTTCATACGGTGTCATCTCAACGGATTTAGATGGTGTCTATTTAACGTGAATGCAGTTGTCTCTAATATATAACCCAAAAAAATAAAGGCAAATCGGTAAGAGACATCATAGAACGCACCATATCCAATAGAGTACGGTTATGACGTTCGGACACACCATTACGCTGTGGTGTTCCAAGTGGCATGAGCTGTGAAACTATTCCACATTGTTTCAAATGAAGACCAAACTTGTAACTCAAATATTTGCCTCCGCGATTGGATCATAGAAACTTTATTTTATTTTTACAATGATTCTCTACTTTACTCTGAAATTCTTTGAACTTTTCAAATGTTTCAGACTTGTGTTTTATTAAGTAGATATACCCATATGTGCTTAAATCATCTGTGAAGGTCAAAAAATAACGATACCCGCCGCGTGCCTCAACACTCATCGGACCGCATACATCGGTATGTATTATTTCCAATAAGTCATTGGCTCGCTCCATTGTTCCGGAGAACGGAATTTTAGTCATCCTGCCTATGAGGTATGGTTCACAAGTATCAAATGATTCATAATCAACTGATTCCAAAAGTCCATCTGCATGGAGTTTCTTCATGCGCTTTACACCAATATGACTTAACGGCAGTGCCACAAATATGTTGCACTATCTTTATCAACTTTGCATCTTTTGGCATCAATATTATGAATATGTGTATCACTACGATCGAGACTCAATAAACCATTCACCTTGGGTGTATGACCACAGAAGGTTTTATTCATGTAAACAGAACAACAATTATTCTCTGACTTAAATGAAAAACTGTATTACAATAAACATGATCTAATCATATTCATGCTTAATGCAAACACCAAATAACATTTATTTTAGGTTCAACACTAATCCCGAAGGTAGAGGGAGTGTGTGATGGTGATCGTATCGACCTTGGAATCACTTCCAACACACATTGTCACTTCGCTCTTAACTACTCTTTGTTCATTCTGCAACTCCTGTTTCGAGTTACTAATCTCAGCAACTGAACCCGTATCAAATACCCAGGGGTTGGTATGAACAGTAGTAAATTACACATCAGTAACATGTATATCATATAACTCTGTTCACTTTGCCATCCGTCTTATCTGCCAAGTATTTGGGGTAGTTCCGCTTCCAGTGACCATTTCCTTTGCAGTAGAAGCACTCAGTTTCAGGCTTGGGTCTAGCTTTGGGCTTCTTCATGGGAGTGGCAACTTGATTGCCATTCTTCTTGAAGTTCCCTTTCTTTCCCTTACCCTTTTACTTGAAACTAGTGGTCTTGTCAACCATCAACACTTGATGCTTTTTCTTGATTTCTACCTTTGCCGATTTCAGCATCACGAAGAGCTCGGAAATCGATTTCGTCATCCCTTGCATATTATAATTCATCACGAAGTTCTAGTAGCTTGGTGATAGTGACTAGAGAACTCTGTCCATCACTATCTTATCTGGAAGATTAACTCCCACTTGATTCAAGCGATTGTAGTACCCAGACATTCTGAGTACATGCTCACTGGCAGAGCTATTCTCCTCCATCTTGTAGGCAAAGTACTTGTCAGAGGTCTCATACCTCTCGACATGGGCATGAATCTGAAATACCAATTTCAGCTCTTGGAACATCTCATATGCTCCGTGGCGTTCAAAACATTTTAGAAGTCCCGGTTCTATGTCGTAAAGCATGGCGCACTAAACTATCAAGTAATCATCATATCGAGCTTGCCAAACGTTCATAATGTCTGCATCTGCTCCTGCAACAGGTCTGTCACATAGCGGTGCATCAAGGACATAATTCTTATGTGCAGCAATGAGGATAATCCTTAGATCACAGACCAAGTCCGCATCATTGCTACTATCATCTTTCCACTTATTTTTCTCTAGAAACATATCAAAAATAAACGGGGAGCTACATCACGAGCTATTGATCTACAACATAATTTGCAAATACTATCAGGACTAAGTTCATGATAAATTAGGTTCAATTAATCAAATTACTTAAGAACTCCCACTTAGATAGACATCCCTCAAGTAATCTAAATGATACGAGATCCAAATCAAGTAACCCATGTCCGATCATCACGTGAGATGGGTTCGTTATCAATGGTGAACATCTCTATGTTGATCATATCTAGTATATGATTCATGTTCGACCTTTCGGTCTCCAATGTTCCGAGGCCATGTCTGTACATGCCAGGCTCGTCAAGTTTAACCCGAGTATTCCGCATGTGCAAAACTGTCTTGCACCCGTTGTATTTGAATGTAGAGTCTACCACACCCGATCATCACGTGGTGCCTCAACACGACAAACTGTCACAACGGTGCATACTCAGGGAGAACACTTATACCTTGAAATTTAGTTAAGGGATCATCTTATAATGCTACCGCCATACTAAGCAAAATAAGATGCATAAAAGATAAAGATCACATGCAATCAAAATATGTGACATGATATGGCCATGATCATCTTGTGCTTTTGATCTCCATCTCCAAAGCATCGTCATGATCTCCATTGTCACTGGCTCGACACCTTGATCTCCATCATTGCGTCGTGGTCATCTCGCCAACTATTGCTTCTACAACTATCGCTAACGCATAGTGATAAAGTAAAGCAATTACATGGCGATTGCATTTCATACAATAGAGAGACAACCATAAGGCTCTTGCCGGTTGCCGATAACTTTTACAAAACATGATGACCTCATACAACAACGTATATCACATCATGCCTTGAACATATCACATCACAACATGCCCTGCAAAAACAAGTTAGACGTCCTCTACTTTCTTGTTGCAAGTTTTACGTGGCTGCTACGGGCTTCTAGCAAGAACCGTTCTTACCTACGCATCAAAACCACAACGGTGATTTATCAAGTTTGTTGTTTTAACCTTCAACAAGGACCGGCCGCAGTCAAATTCGATTCAACTAAAGTAGGAGAAACAGACACCCGCCTGCCATCTTTATGCAAAACTAGTTGCATGTCTGTCGGTGGAACCGGTCTCATGAACGTGATCATGTAAGGTTGGTTCGGGCCGCTTCATGCAACAATACCGCCGAATCAAAATAAGACGTTGGTGGTAAGTAGTATGACGATCATCGCCCACAACTCTTTGTGTTCTACTCGTGCATATTATCTACGCATAGACCTGGCTCGGATGCCACTGTTTGGGAAACGTAGCATGCAATTTCAAAAAATTTCCTACGCTCATGAAAGATCTATCTAGGAGATGCATAGAAATGATAGGGGGAGACTGTGTCTACGTACCCTCATAGACCGAAAGCGGAAGCGTTTGACAACGCGGTTGATGTAGTCGAACTTCTTCTAGCTCCGATCGATCAAGCACCGAATGTACGGCACCTCCGAATTCTGCACACGTTCAGCGCGATGACGTCCCTCGCCTTCTTGATCCAGCAAGGTGTCGAGGAAGTAGATGAGTTTCGTCAGCACGACGGTGTGGTGACAATGATGGTGAAATGATTCTCGCAGGGCTTCACCTAAGCACCGCAAAACTATGACCGGGGGTGTAAACTGTGGAGGCAGGCGCCGCACACAGCTAACAATTGTTATTGTGTGTTCTAGCGGTGCCCCCCCCCAGATATATATATATATATAGGTTGGAGGGGAGGAGATGTAGCCAAGGGGGCGCCCCAAGTAGGAGGAATCCTACTTGGGGTCCTCCCCAATTCGGCCTCCCCCCTTTCCATGTATGCATGAAGGGGAAGGAAAGAGGGGGTGAGGGAAGGAAGTGGGAATCCTAATCCAAACTTTCCTTTCCCTTTCCCCCTTTCCTTCTCCTCCTCCTATCGCCTTATAGGGTGCACCAGCCCCTTGTGGGCTGGTGTGTTCCTTCACAAGTCCTATATGGCCCATAGGATTGCCGGGGTACCCGAAACACTTTCCGGTGACCCGATAAGTACCTGATACCCTCGGGAACACTTCCGGTGTCCGAATACCATCGTCCTATATATCAATATTTATCTCTCGACCATTTTGAGACTCCTCGTTATGTCCGTGATCTCATCCAGGACTCCTAACAACATTCGGTCACCAAATCATATAACTCATATAATACTATATTGTCACCGAACGTTAAGCGTGCGGACCCTACGGGTTCGAGAACTATGTAGACATGACCGAGACACCTCTCTGGTCAATAACCAATAGCGGAACCTGGATGCTCATACTGGCTCCTACATATTCTACGAAGATCTTTATCGGTTGAACCATTCACATACATTATTCCCTTTGTCCATCGGTATGTTACTTGCCCAGGATTCGACCGTCGGTATCTACATACCTAGTTCAATCTTGTTACCGGCAAGTCTCTTTACTCGTTCTGTAATACATCATCCTGCAACTAACTCATTAGTCACTTTGCTTGCAAAGCTTCTTATGATGTGTGATGACCCACAAGTATAGGGGATCTATCGTAGTACTTTCGATAAGTAAGAGTGTCGAACCCAACGAGGAGCAGAAGGAAATGATAAGTGGTTTTCAGCAAGGTATTCTCTGCAAGCACTGAAATTATAGGTAATAGATAGTTTTGTGATAGGATAATTTGTAACGAGCAACAAGTAACAAAAGTAAATAAAGTGCAGCAAGGTGGCCCAATCCTTTTTGTAGCAAAGGACAGGCCTGGACAAACTCTTATATAGAGAAAAGCGCTCCCGAGGACACATGGGAATTATCGTCAAGCTAGTTTTCATCACGTTCATATGATTCGCGTTCAGTACTTTGATAATTTGATATGTGGGTGGACCGTTGCTGTCCTTACTTGAACAAGCATCCCACTTATGATTAACCCCTATTGCAAGCATCCGCAACTACAAAAGAAGTATTAAGGTAAACCTAACCATAGCATGAAACATGTGGATCCAAATCAGCCCCTTACGAAGCAACGCATAAACTAGGGTTTAAGCTTCTGTCACTCTAGCAACCCATCATCTACTTATTACTTCCCAATGCCTTCCTCTAGGCCCAAATAATGGTGAAGTGTCATGTAGTCGACGTTCACATAACACCACTAGAGGATAGACAACATACATCTCATCAAAATATCGAACGAATACCAAATTCACATGACTACTAATAGCAAGACTTCTCCCATGTCCTCGGGAACAAACGTAACTACTCACAAAGCATATTCATGTTCATAATCAGAGGAGTATTAATATGCATATAGGATCTGAACATATGATCTTCCACCAAATAAACCAACTAGCATCAACTACAAGGATTAATCAACACTACTAGCAACCTACAGGTACCAATCCCAGACTTAGAGACAAGAATTGGATACAAGAGATGAACTAGGGTTTGAGAGGAGATGGTGCTGGTGAAGATGTTGGTGGAGATTGCCCTCTCCCGATGAGAGGAGCGTTGGTGATGACGATGGCGATGATTTCCCCCTCCCGGAGGGAAGTGTCCCCGGCAGAACAGCTCTGCCAGAGCCCTAGATTGGTTCCGCCAAGGTTCCGCCTCGTGGCGGCGGAGTCTCGTCCCGAAAGCTTGCTTATGATTTTTCTTCAGACGAAAGACTTCATATAGCAGAAGATGGGCATCGGAGAGCCAACAGGGGGCCCACGAGGCAGGGGGCGCACCCAGGGGGTAGGGCGCGCCCCCCACCCTCGTGGCCAGGGTGTGGGCCCCCTCAGGTATTTCTTCCGCTCAGTATTTTTTATTATTTCCAAAAATAACTTTCGTGGAGTTTCAGGACTTTTGGAGTTGTGCAGAATAGGTCTCTCATATTTGCTCCTTTTCCAGCCCAGAATTCCAACTGCCGGCATTCTCCCTCCTTATGTAAACCTTGTAAAATAAGAGAGAATAGGCATAAGTATTGTGACATAATGTGTAATAACAGCCCATAATGCAATAAATATCGATATAAAAGCATGATGCAAAATGGACGTATCAATGTGCATTACCGAGAGGGCCCAGAGATACCTCTCTGATACTCGGAGTGACAAATCATAATCTCGATCTATGCCAACCCAACAAACACCTTCGGAGATACCTGTAGAGCATCTTTATAATCACGCAGTTACGTTGTGACGTTTGATAGCACACAAGGTATTCCTTCGGTATCCGGAAGTTGCATAATCTCATAGTCGGAGGAATATGTATTTGACATGAAGAGAGCAATGATAACCCACAAGTATAGGGGATCGCAACAGTTTTCGAGGGTAGAGTATTCAACCCAAATTTATTGATTCGACACAAGGGGAGCCAAAGAATATTCTCAAGTATTAGCAGTTGAGTTGTCAATTCAACCACACCTGGATAACTTAGTATCTGCGGCAAAGTATTTAGTAGCAAAGTAATATGGAAGTAACGATAAAGGTAGCAAAAGTAATATTTTTGGTATTTTGTAGTGATTGTAACAATAGCAACGGAAAAGTAAATAAGCGGAAAACAATATGTGAAAAGCTCGTAGGCATTGGATCGGTGATGGAGAATTATGCCGGATGCGGTTCATCATGTAACAGTCATAACATAGGGTGACACAGAACTAGCTCCAATTCATCAATGTAATGTAGGCATGTATTCCAAATATAGTCATACGTGCTTATGGAAAAGAACTTGCATGACATCTTTTGTCCTACCCTCCGGTGGCAGCGGGGTCCTATTGGAAACTAAGGGATATTAAGGCCTCCTTTTAATAGAGTACCGGAACAAAGCATTAACATATAGTGAATACATGAACTCCTCAAACTACGGTCATCACCGGGAGTGGTCCTGATTATTGTCACTTCCGGGTTGCCAGATCATAACACATAGCAGGTGACTATAGACTTGCAAGATAGGATCAAGAACTCACATATATTCATGAAAACATAATAGGTTCAGATCTGAAATCATGGCACTCGGTCCCTAGTGACAAGCATTAAGCATAGCAAAGTCATAGCAACATCAATCTCATAACACAGTGGATACTAGGGATCAAACCCTAACAAAACTAACTCGATTACATGATAGATCTCATCCAACCCATCACCGTCCAGCAAGCCTACGATGTAATTACTCACGAAAGGCGGTGAGCATCATGAAATTGGTGATGGAGGATGGTTGATGATGACGACGGCGACGGATTCCCCTCTCCGGAGCCCCGAACGGACTCCAGATCAGCCCTCCCGAGAGGTTTTAGGGCTTGGTGGCGGCTCCGTATCGTTAAACGCGATGAATCCTTCTCTCTGATTTTTTCTCCCTGAAAGTGAATATATGGAGTTGGAGTTGAGGTCGGTGGAGCGCCAGGGGGCCCATGAGGTAGGGGTGCGCCCTAGGGGGCAGGCGCGCCCTTCACCCTCGTGGATAGGGTGTGGGCCCCCTGACGTGGCTTTTTCTACCAGTATTTTTCTTATTTTCCAAATAGATGTTCCGTGGAGTTTCAGGTCATTCCGAGAACTTTTGTTTCTGCACATAAATAACACCATGGAAAGTCTGCTGAAAACAGCGTCAGTCCGGGTTAGTTCCATTCAAATCATGCAAGTTAGAGTCCAAAACAAGGGCAAAAGTGTTTGGAAAAGTAGATACGACGGAGACGTATCAACTCCCCCAAGCTTAAACCTTTGCTTGTCCTCAAGCAATTCAGTTGATAAACTGAAAGTGATAAGTAAAAACTTTTACAAACTCTGTTTGCTCTTGTTGTTGTAAATATGTAAAGCCAGCATTCAAGTTTTCAGCAAAGATTATGACTAACCACATTCGCAATAACTCTTAGGTCTCATGTTTACTCATGTCAATGGCATAATCAACTAGCAAGAAATAATAATAAATCTCGGATGACAACACTTTCTCAAAACAATCATAATATGATATAACAGGATGGTATCTCGCTAGCCCTTTCTGAGACCGCAAAACATAAATGCAGAGCACCTTTAAAGATCAAGGACTGACTAAACATTGTAATACATGGTAAAAGAGACCCAGTCATAGTCATACCCAATATAAATTAATAGTAATGAATGCAAATGACAGCAGCGCTCTCCAGCTAGTGCTTTTTAATAAGAGGGTGATGACTCAACATAAAAGTAAATAGATAGGCCCTTCGCAGAGGGAAGCAGGGATTTGTAGAGGTGCCAGAGCTTGGTTTTGAAATAGAGATAAATAATATTTTGAGCGGCATACTTTCATTGTCAACATAACAACCAAGAGATGGCGATATCTTCCATGCTACACACATTATAGGCGGTTCCCAAACAGAATGGTAAAGTTTATAATCCCCCTCCACCAACAAGCATCAATCCATGGCTTGCTCGAAACAACGAGTGCCTCCAACTAGCAACAGTCCCAGGGGGAGTTTTGTTTGCAATTATTTTGATTTAGTTTGCATAAAGCATGGGACTGGGCATCCCGGTGACCAGCCATTTTCTCGTGAGTGAGGAGCGGAGTCCACTCCTCTTGAGAATAACCCGCCTAGCATGGAAGATACGGACAGCCCTAGTTGATACATGAGCTATTCGAGCATACAAAACAGAATTTCATTTGAAGGTTTAAAGTTTGGCACATACAAATTTACTTGGAACGGCAGGTAGATACCGCATATAGGAAGGTATGGTGGACTCATGTGGAATAACTTTGGGGTTTAAGGGATTGGATGCACAAGCAGTATTCCCGCTTAGTACAAGTGAAGGCTAGCAAAAGACTGGGAAGCGACCAACTAGAGAGCGACAACAGTCATGAACATGCATTAAAATTAATAAACATTGAGTACGAGCATGAGTAGGATATAATCCACCATGAACATAAATATCGTGAAGGCTATGTTGATTTGTTTCAACTACATGTGTGAACATGTGCCAAGTCAAGTCACTTGAATCATTCAAAGGAGGATACCACCCCACTATACCACATCACAACCATTTTAATAGCATGTTGGCACGCAAGGTAAACCATTATAACTCATAGCTGATCAAGCATGGCATAAGCAACTATGATCTCTAATTGTCATTGCAAACATGTTTATTCATAATAAGCTGAATCAGGAACGATGAACTAATCATATTTACAAAAACAAGAGAGGTCGAGTTCATACCAGCTTCTCTCATCTCGGTCAGTCCATCATATATCGTCATAATTGCCTTTCACTTGCACGACCGAACGATGTGAAAATAATAAGAGTGCACGTGCATTGGACTAAGCTGGAATCTGCGAGCATCCAATAAACAGGAGAAGACAAGGCAATATGGGCTCTTGGTTAAATCAACAATAATGCATATAAGAGCCACTTCAACAATTTAATTATGGTCTTCTCCTATCGACCCCCAAAGAAAAGAAAATAAATAAAACTATTTACACGGGAAAGCTCCCAGCAAGCAAAAGAAGAATGGGAAATCTTTTTGGGTTTTCTTTTTAATTATTACTACTACAGCAAGAAAGGTAAACTAACTAAAAGCTATACTAATTTTTTTTGTTTTTCTTAAGGTTTATTAAATACACAAGAAGAAAGCAAGAAAAAGGAAAATAAACTAGCATGGATATTACAGTGAAAGAGTATGAGCACCAATATTTAGCAATGAGTGTGTGAACATAAATGTAATGTCGGTGAGAGATACATACTCCCCCAAGCTGAGGCTTTTGGCCTAAGTTGGTTTATTGCCACGGATGGCCTGGCGGATATCCATAGTTGTAGCCAGGGTCGTACTGAGATGCAGCGGCTATTGCCTCCTGAGCTGCAGTGTGGTGGCGAGTTGCCTCCGCCCTCCTCTCGTACTCATCTGCCTCCTCTCTGGTAATAACATATCTTCCTTTTGCCTGATAATCAAAGAAGGCAGGAGCAGGGAGAGTAATACTGACAGCACGACGTCTATCAAAGATTAAGCGATAATGGAGAGGTGATTCATTCCTCCCAACAAACTGGTGGTGAACCATAGCATTAAAGTCTAAATAAGTAGGAGGCAACTCAATATCATCCTCACGTATGTCCACACGAAGAAAATTAGCTAAGAGGGTTGCATAAATTCCTCCAAAGAAATCTCCATTAAATCTATTATGATGCAACCTCCGTGCAACAATGGCTCCCAAATTATAAGATTTGTCTCCTAACACAGCACTCCTAAGAATACTGAGGTCAGGGACACACATGTGAAATGCTTCATCTTTACCATTTATGCACCTACCTATGAAGGAGCAAAATAATGTATAGCAGGAAAATGAATGCTCCCTATGGTATCTTGTGCTATATCTCTAGATTCCCCCACAGTTATACTAGCAAGAAAATTTCTAAATTCAGATTTGCGAGGTTCACTAGCACTACCCCATTGTGGAAGTTTGCAAGCAGTGGTAAAATCCTCTAAGTCCATCGTATAAGATTTTTCATAAAGATCAAACAGGACAATTGGAGAATTACGTGAAGATGAAAATTCAAACCTCCTCACAAATGAACTAGTGAGATAGTGGTACTGGCTGCACTTTTCTGCCTCGAAGCTCACAAGATCAGTGTTACGCAAATATGCATTAAATTCTTCCTTAATTCCCGCTCGATCCATAAAGTTTTCTGAAGGCCATTCACAAGGCCGCACTGGGGCGTCCCTTGGTGGCTCATCGTCAGCATCACGCATTGCAAGCCTGGGTCCTTGCTTCCTTGAAAAACCACCTTGGAACATTTTCCTAAGCATATTTCTTCCTCTGAAAAATTTCTGAAATTTTTAGTAACTTCAAAATAAAAGTGAACCAAGCTCAACAAGATTGATAGCAACTACTCCTACAAGTGCCTAGAGCCTATATCAAGCATTAGAACTACTTGGAACCATATAAATTTGACATGCAAGCTCAAGAACATGGTCACCTAGGCAGCACAAATTAGCAATGAATAAAGCACTAGAACAAAAACTAATTGGACCAATGGAGGAGTCACATACCAAGGAACAATCTCCCCAAGCAGTTTTGTGAGAGGTGCTTTGAGCAAGGAGATCGAAAATCGCAACAAAATGAGCTAGAACTCGTGCTTGAGCTGGATGGTGATTTTTTTGGGAGGAAGAAGAAGTGTGTGGATGCAGGAATAAGTGGAGGGGAGCCACCGTGGGCCCACGAGGCAGGGGGGCGCGCCCTGGACCCTCGTGGCCAGGTGCTTGCTCCCCCTGCTGTGTTCTCAGTGCCAGATATTCTCAAATATTCCAGAAAAAATCATATTCCATTTTCAGGGCATTTGGAGAACTTTTATTTTCGGGGTATTTTTATATTGCACGGATAATTCAGAAAACAGATAGAAAAATACTATTTTTTTCTTTATTTCAACTAAATAACAGAAAGTAAAAGAAGGGTACAAAAGGTTGTGCCTTCTAATTTCATCCATCTCATGCTCATCAAAAGGAATCTACTAACAAGGTTGATCAGGTCTTGTTAACAAACTCATTCCGAATAACATGGAACCGGAGAAATTGCAAATAACACTATGTTACCTCAACGGGGATATGCACATCCCCAATAATAAGAATATCATATTTCTTCTTGACAGTAGGAAGAGGAAATTCAAAACCTCCAAAAATTATCGATGAAATTTTTCCAATAGAGTTGATACTGTGGACTTGAGGTTGTTTCCTTGGAAAGTGTACCGTATGCTCATTACCATTAACATGAAAAGTGACATTGCCTTTGCTGCAATCAATAACAGCCCCTGCAGTATTCAAAAAAGGTCTTCCAAGAATAATAGACATACTATCGTCCTCGGGAATATCAAGAATAACAAAGTCCGTTAAAATAGTAACATTTGCAACCACAACAGGCACATCCTCACAAAAACCAACAGGTATAGCAGTTGATTTGTCGGCCATTTGCAAAGATATTTCAGTAGGTGTCAACTTATTCAAATCAAGTCTACGATATAAAGAGAGGCATAACACTAACACCGGCTCCAAGATCACATAAAGCAGTTTTAACATAGTTTCTTTTAATGGAGCATGGTATAGTTGGTACTCCTGAATCTCCAAGTTTCTTAGGTATTCCACCCTTAAAAGTATAATTAGCAAGCATGGTGGAAATTTCAGCTTCCGGTATCTTTCTTTTATTAGTAACAATTTCTTCATATACTTAGCATAAGGATTCATTTTGAGCATATCAGTTAATCGCGTACGCAAAAAGATAGGTCTAATCATTTCAGCAAAGCGCTCAAAATCCTCATCATCCTTTTTCTTGGATGGTTTGGGAGGAAAAGGCATGGGTTTCTGAACCCAAGGTTCTCTTTCTTTACCATGTTTCCTAGCAACAAAGTCTCTCTTATCATAACGTTGAATCTTTGATTGTGGGTTATCAAGATCAACAGCAGGTTCAATTTCTACATCATTATCCTTGCTAGGTTGAGCATCATCATGAACATCATCATTAACATTTTAATTAGGTTCATGTTCATTACCAGATTGTGTTTCAGCATCAGAAATAGAAATATAATTTGGATTCTCAGGTGGTTCAGCAATAGGTTCACTAGAAGCATGCAAAGTCATATCATTTTTCTTTTTCTTCTTTTTAGAAGAGCTAGGTGCATCTTAATTATTTCTCTGAGAATCTTGCTCAATTCTCTTAGGATGGCCTTCAGGATACAAAGGTTCCTGAGTCATTTTACCAGTTCTAGTAGCCACTCTAACAGCATAGTCATTATTCTTACTATTCAATTCATTGAGCAAATCATTTTGAGCTTTAAGTACTTGTTCTACTTGAGTGGTAACCATAGAAGCATGTTTACTAATGAGTTTAAGTTCACATTTAACTCTAGACATATAATCACCCAAGTGTTCAAGCGTATCGGAATTGTATTTCAATTGTCTACCAAAATAAGCATTGAAGTTTTCTTGTTTGACAATAAAATTATCAAACTGTTCTAAGCATTGTCTAGCAGACTTATAGTGAGGAATATCACCTTCATCAAATCTATAGAGAGAATTTACCTTTACTACCTGTGTCGGGTTATCAAGACCATGAGTTTCTTCAATAGGTGGAGGATTAACATCATATGTTTCTTCAACAGGCGGTAAATTTAGACCATGTATTTCTTCAATAGGAGGTAAATTCTTGACATCTTCAGCTTTAATACCTTTTTCTTTTAGATTTCTTTGCCTCTTGCATATCTTCAGGACTGAGAAATAGAACACCTCTTTTCTTCGGAGTTGGTTTAGGAATAGGCTCAGGAATTGGCTCAGGAAGTGTCCAATTATTTTCATTTGTCAACATATTATTCAATAGAATTTCAGCTTCATCCGGTGTTCTTTCCCTGAAAACAGAACCAGCACAACTATCCAGGTCATCTCTGGAAGCATCGGTTAGTCCATTATAAAAGATATCAAGTATTTCATTTTTCTTAAGAGGATAATCAGGCAAAGCATTAAGTAATCAGAGAAGTCTCCCCCAAGCTTGTGGGAGACTCTCTTCTTCAATTTGCACAAAATTATATATATCCCTTAAAGCAGCTTGTTTCTTATGAGCAGGGAAATATTTAGCAGAGAAATAATAAATCATATCCTGGGGACTACGCACACAACCAGGATCAAGAGAATTAAACCATATCTTAGCATCACCCTTTAATGAGAACGGAAATATTTTAAGGATATATAGGTAGCGAGATTTCTCATCATTAGTGAACAGGGTGGCTATATCATTTAATTTAGTAAGATGTGCCACAACAGTTTCAGATTCATAGCCATCAAAAGGATCAGATTCAACCAAAGTAATTATATCAGGATCAACAGAGAATTCATAATCCTTATCAGTAACACAGATAGGTGAAGTAGCAAAAGCAGGGTCAGGTTTCATTCTAGCATTAAGAGATTGCAGCTTCCATTTAGCTAATAACCTCTTAAGCTCATATCTATCTTTGCAAGCTAAAATAGCTAAAGCAGCTTCTTTTTCAAAAACATAACCCTCAGGAATAACAGGCGATTCATAATTATTTGGGGGAGAGTCTTCATCATCACTTTCATCAATATTATCAGTTTCAACAATTTCTTTCTCTCTAACCCTAGCAAGTTGTGTTGGGGAACATAGTAATTTCAAAAAAAATCCTACGCACACGCAAGATCATGGTGATGCATAGCAACGAGAGGGGAGAGTGTTGTCCACGTACCCTCGTAGACCGATAGCGGAAGCGTTATCACAACGCGGTTGATGTAGTCGTACGTCTTCACGATCCGACCGATCAAGTACCGAACGTACGGCACCTCCGAGTTCTACACACGTTCAGCTCGATGACGTCCCTCGAACTCCGATCCAGCCGAGTGTTGAGGGAGAGTTTCGTCAGCACGACGGCGTGGTGAAGATGATGATGTTCCACCGACGCAGGGCTTCGCCTAAGCTCCGCAACGGTATTATCTGTAGCGACCAGACCTCAAATGGTCTGTGCTGCTGTGCACCAGTGTCATCCCTGGATCAGTAATGCTGACACGCACAGTACAAATGGAGGATTTATAATAGAGTAGCAATCACACACTTATTACATCGAATATCTCCAAAGAGATTAAACATGATAAATATGGCTTAAGGCCATCTAAAAACGATAACAGCGGAAGACTTGGAAGATAAGTGAGTCCATCAACTCCAGCGGCATCACTGAGTATAAGACCACGACCTAAGGCACCTTACTCGTCGTCTGAAAAGTCTGCAACATGAAACGTTGCAGCCCGAAAACGGGTCAGCACATGGAATATGCTGGCAATGTAACACATAAAGAATAATGAACAATAATAATGCTATACTACATGCATATATGGCTGGTGGAAAGCTCTATGGTTACAGTTTTGCGAAAAGCCAATTTTTCCCTACTTCAAAGGAATAAATTTTATTTAACTATCATGGTGGTTGTTAAACATTGAGAAGGTACCTCCAACTCAATCCCAATTAAGAGTCATCATTAACCCAACCAAATTAATTAAAAGTAACATGGTGATGAGATTCAAATGATAATCCAAGTACTAGATACTCAAGTTGTCCATAACCGGGGACACGGCTAACCATGATTAGTTTGTACACTCTGCAGAGGTTTGCGCACTTTTCCCCACAAGACTCGATCGCCTCCGATTGATTCTCGCACTGCATGATGTTTGAGAAACGGATGACCGAGACACAGTCTTTCAGGAACAATCACTCTTTACTCTGGGTGGACCGGTACACCTACTTTCCCCTACATCTGCTAGCCCACCTCTTCAAGAGATCATGTAACCTACTCAACTATGCTAGAGCCCATAATAGCATGTGGCTGCACACGGAAGTTTCTAGCATGAATAATCTTATGATCCCTTTGAGCCTGGGCGGCGGTCCTTATACAAACAGACAACACTGGATTCTCCAGGTGCCTCAATCCACCCAGATGTGAGTTTTAGTTGCCACCTTAGGTAAACCATTATTAAAATCTCACATCTGTCATGAATATCACTCAAACCCAATCCACGTCTACGAGCATAGCATGGCAATAATATAGCAACGTAGAAGTAACTCCCAAGGGTTTGATAAAAGAACAGGTAATAGGTACTACCTCAACTACTTCCCAAACCCACAATTTAATTAGATCCTAACCATGCAATGTTTGAGGATTGATCTAATGCAATAAAAACTGGGTATGGAAAAGTATGATCAAAGTGTTACTTGCCTTGCTGATGATCCGCGAAACCTAGCGATTCGAAGTAACAAGCGGCACACTCCGGGTACTCTATCGCAAACAAACAAGCAGACAATCAGTACTCATCTAATGCACAGGTAAAACTCGTATGAAAGATCCAACCAGAAAGTTCAACTTAAGAACTCCGGTTTGCAAAAAGAATCAACTCGAACGAAGCAGCGAAAGTCAAACGGTGAAAGAAACAAGCTTTGTTTACTAATCTGGATCTAGGTCAAATTTTACAGTAGCAAAAACTTGTTTGAGTAGGTTAAACGGAAAGAGAATTTCGAGACGAAACTCTAGGCGCTTGAATCGCCTGATTCTGATAAACGAGCGAAAAGTTAAACAGAAACGAAGATTCGATCAGAAATCGAAATCTGAGATAATCAGGAAAAATCCGATGAAAAAGAAAAACGGACGAACGCTTAAAGAACGAACATTCGTTAACAGAGAAAATCCGACGAACGCGTTCGTTAAAACAAACGAGTCGGTGAACGCTCACAAAATAACAAAACCGAAAAAAAAACGATCTAGGTTTTTTTTTAAAACGAACGGTTTTTTTTTTGAACAAAACCGGCAAACGAGGCGAGGTGCGGCTACCTCGTCGGGGCAGGGCTCC